>NC_077222.1:94685899-94985899 GCF_024763615.1 Phlebotomus papatasi | reverse complement strand
GTAACACCGGAGGGTCTGTATCAATATCGACGAGTGCCTTTTGGTCTTGCAAATTCCCCAGCAATCTTCATGAGGGTGATTGCTCATGCACTACAGTCTCTGAACAAAAATGATGTAACCTGTTTTATGGATGACATACTAATCTCTACAACTGATGAAGAGGCACATCTCAAGACATTGGGTGATTTGTTCACTGAACTCAAGAAGTATAATCTCACACTCAACATTGAAAAATGTCAGTTCATGAAGTGTCAAATTTCTTACTTGGGACATGAGATTACAGAAGAGGGAGTGTCCCCAGGTAACATCAAGACCCGAGCCATATCTGAGTTCCAATGTCCAACAAGTTCCAAGGAAGTGAAGAGATTTTTGGGTTTGACAGGGTACTTCAGGCGTTTTGTGCCAAATTATGCACATATTGCTGCACCACTAAATGAGGTGAAAGCTCAAGAAAAGGATCATGTGGTACTCACGGAAGAACAGACAAAAGCATTTGAAACCCTGAAGGCCAAGTTATGTGAGCAGCCCGTTTTGGCTTTGTACGATCCCAACAAGAGACATGAATTACACTGTGATGCATCAAAATTTGGACTTGCAGGCATACTTCTTCAGGCTGACAATACCAATCACTTGAAACCAGTCTCATACTTCAGCAGAAAGACCACAAAATTGGAGCAAAAGTACCATAGCTACGAATGGGAAACCCTAGCGGTGAAAGAAAGTCTTCTCAGATTCCGGTACTATCTTCTTGGAAAACATTTCAAGATTGTAACTGACTGCAAAGCTTTACAACAGAGCCAGGATACACAACATTTAGTTCCACGTGTTGCCAGATGGTGGTTGAATATAATGGAGTTCGATTTCACAATGGAACACCGGAAAGAATCTCAGATGAAACATGTAGATTGCCTGAGCAGAATGGCTTATGAGGATCCACCAGAAGAAGAACACCAGGAAGTGATGCTAATCCAGATGGAGGAGGATTGGGTTGTGGCTTTACAACTCAAAGATCCTACAACTTCCCGAATTCGACAAATCCTTGATGGGACTTTAAAGAAGGAACCGGATGAGAAAGATGTGCAGAATAAATTCCAGTTGGTGAATGGCAGAGTGTATGCTCGAACATCAAAAGGATTGAGATTCATGGTACCCAAGGCAGTTCGATTCCATGTGTTGATGAGTGGTCATTATGGGATGGGACATCCTGGACCCAAAAGGACTTTAGAACATCTGCAGCGAGAATATTGGTTCCCAAAAATGAGACAAGCAGTGGAAAAATTTGTCCAATTTTGCATTCCATGTGCGGTGAATAAGATTGGGAAAGACGAAAATCATCATCATATTTTCGTGCATAAGAAAGCACCTGTCCCTTTCCATACAGTGCACATAGACTTCTGTGGACCCTTCCCAAGGACAAGTGGGAGAAAAGAACATGTATTTGCTGTGGTTGATGCATTCACCAGATTTGTGACTTTGAGAGCAGTTGCTGGACCCACTACAAAAATCACTACCAAGATTCTCGACGAAGTGGCTCAATATTTCGGAATGCCGCAAGTATTGGTGAGTGATAATGGAGCTGCGTTTACATCAAAAGAATTCCAGAAGTATTGTGATGAGAACAGTATCAAGCATGCATTAGTCTCTGTTGCTACACCCAGAGCTAATGGTATTGTGGAGAGAATATTTCGAGGAGTCAAAGATGCACTCAAGACACTTTCCGAAGACAATGAAGGACGTGACTGGGACAAGAAGTTAGCCAAAGTGCAGTGGATGTTGAACTCAATGGTGAATAGAACTACCGGCGAGTCTCCCCAGAAAATGCTGTTGGGATATTCTCCAAAGACAACATTTGGTGATCAGCTGTATAACTCACTCATAGTGGATCACGAAGAAGTACGCACACCAGTAGAAGACTTGAGGACAAAGGCATATGACAGGATGTGTCAGCAACAACAGAAGCAAGCTGAAAAGTACAATCAGAAGCACCTAGCTCCAAAGGTTTACAAGGAAGGCGACCTTGTGTTGGTTCGACACAATGTTGCTGCATTTGGAAGTTCCCGGAAAATGCTTCCACGCTACAGAGGACCATATGTAGTGGAAACTGTCCTAGGGGCAGATAGATACATTGTAGTGGATACTCCGATCACACAAGTTACTCAGAAACCGTTCAAAGGAACCTATCCAGCTGAGAAGTTGAAGGGCTGGGTAACCGAGAAGGATTTAGAGGAGTACAGTGGGTTACTTAGTGAAGACCCAGCATGTGATGAAGTTACAGAAGAATTATCAATGGATTGAATTTCTTTATTCTGTTAAAACTTAGTTGATGGATTACATGTTGATAAGTTGATGTTGAATTAATTTGGATTGGTTGTGATAATAAACTGAAGTCAAAGAATGATTGAAATATCTATTTGTTAGATGGTTTGATTTGGAATATTATGGAATTTATTGAGAACTGAATTAAAGGAATACAAAATAACATGTCTGTTTCTCATTTGGAATTTAGGCAGACTGAATCATAAAGTCATAAGTTGACTGGGAATCTGTTATATTCATGGCTATGGAATTTGTTTCCTGGGTGCCTGGCCAATACATATGGGATCATTTGCATACTCTTTAAGGAAAAACATTTGTTGAGTCTTTGTGACAAATTAGTCTCTGTGACAGTCAGTCTAAGTGACAATTAAGAATAACAACAATTGACAAGGATACCACTAGAAGACATCATTACCAGATGCAGTAGAAGGAATGACTTTTGATAGTCTAATCCCCAAGTCTTTGTGACAATTATGAGAAGATTCGGAATTGTTTTTGGTAGCATACATCCGAAATATTGTCTTGGTGACAAAAGAAGCGAGCAAATAAAGAATTCCCTAGATTTGTAGAAAGGATTAGATGAGATTTACTAAGAGGATCATGAAAAGTGTTAGGAATTCGGTAAGTCAAGGACTGTTACCTTTCCTCAAGACAACCATGAATCTTCGGATTAGTCAAGTACTCCAATGAGGACATTGGTAAGGTCAGGACGGCCGAGATGTAGAGCTTAAATTTCCCGCCTTATAGCAATAAATGCTCTGCTGAGGCAACCCTAAATATTCGAGACGCAATGTCTCCTTTCTAGGCCAGCGCCTCTGGTGATGGTGGAGACGACTGTAATAGTTTAGTCGATCGTACGATCTCAGTGAGTACGGACGTGAGTTCGTCATGAGTCGTACAAGTGATAGGACATAGTGCGGAGAGCTCGCGACAGTCTGGAGCCCACACCAGTCGATTGCATAAGCAGGTCACCTTCTAAGTATATTAGATTAAAGAGTAGATATTGTTTGCCCCCTATATAATGTGAATTTATTTTATTTTTCCTAAAAGACTTACACATTATTATGACATAATTATCAATAATTGATAAAAAACTTACTAATATTTTGTCGACATGTGTAAATCTCTTAGAAAAAATAAAAGAAAATTTACATTATTCGAAGACATGAACTTTCGAAGACACAGTGCCCGCTCTCTTATCCGGATCGGCGTAATCCGGACGAGTTATCGACGGTTGCATTTAAAATTCATGTATGCGTATGTTCAGCAATAAAAATGAATTATCCTGTGATGTTTTTGTTTAATAACTGAAATACAATAGCGACAATAGCATTGAATTCACTAATTATGTCTTTTTAGTCTTATTTAAAACTTTTATTCTAATTCTACAAGAAAAACTTGTATTATATTTTCGAGACGTTGAACAAATTCAAAAAAATCATCCGGATAGCGAAGTGGACATCTGTCATATTGTCTCCCAATCATCCGAATAACAAAGCGGATACTATACTTTCCCCTAATTGGTTACGTTCGAGAATTTGACCTCAGGTCTCGAACTCACAATTATGAGAATAGATCAGAGATCTCACCGCCCAAGGCCCTACAGTCTTGCCTATTTTATCATTGAGATCCCCATCCTTATCCATGTAGTAATAACCGCAAGGATAAGATTGTAAGTACAAGCTTCTGCGGTATAGTACCTCGGATTGGGTAAAAAAATCACCCGTAAAGATTAGCCACATGGATTAACTTCTCTAAATTCTTATCATTGAATATTTTATGAAAGTGTTAACTTAGGATTGACTATTACGATTCAATGATCTATTATGCCCCAGATACACTTACGACTTAAGCCGAGAGTTGGTTTAACGTAATTATAATCAAAATAATCAGATCACATTTCATCAGTTTCTGAATAATCCGACTCACGGTTTAAGCCGAGAAAGGACTTGGTTATTGGGAAACTCATGGGCAGTTAGTCAAAGCATTATTTTTATTATAATTACATTAAACTGTCTCTTCGGCTTAAGTCGTAAGTGTGTCTAGGGCATTAGATTCAGAAAGACAAATTAAATCGCTTGTTGTGTTTGAGACCTTACGGAATTGACCTAATTGTCTGGTTTTAGACCGTTGAAAGATCTAGTGAGAAGCGTAGCCGTTCATAAGGAGTTAAAGATTTAGGAATTGCTTTTTCATATTGACAGGTCAGATTATACTGCGATGGTATTATAATTTTCAGTACATGAATCAAGGAAGATTCCCTAAAAAAAGCTATGTAACACTGGTAAAAATAAAAGGATCAAACGGATCCAAATTTGATCCTTTTGCGATAAATGTGCATTCGAAGTTCGAAATTTGATCCATCCTTTGTAAAAGGATCAAATTTGGATCAATTTTATCCTTTTATTTTTACCACTGAACCATTGAGAAAAGATATCGACCTCGGAGACTAAGGAAATTTAGGATCTTGTCTTAAACAACATCTTTAGATCGACCTCGAACATCTTTTTGCAGTATTTATGAATAAGAAGTATACCGTAGAGGTCTAAAGAAAGTCTAAACTAAATGTTCTAACTAACTTACGGTCTGAGGATGTTCGGTTAAAAAGAAATTAATGAATAAAAAAATGTATTTTATAAACAAGTTTAATTATTAAGACATATTTAGTGCTAAAAATGAAGTGTTAAATTGAAATAAAATGAGCACTTACAAGAAGTATAATAACAGTGTTGTTGAACTTTTTAAGATAAGATTTAATTTATATCGTAAAATCTATTGACATCTGTTACTAGAGGCTCACCGAAACAATGGTTTACGAAAAAAAAATTATTTTCCCTTTGAAGACATCATAACACCTTCAGACATAAATAAAACGAATTCGGTACTTAAACTGGGAAAAAAGAAAATTAGACATGAAATAAGATAATAACATTTTTAATTTAATGTGGAGTCTTTGGTGATTCACGTGTTTTAATTGTATCTTGTATCAGAATATTTTAATTACTTCTGCGGTAAAAAAGACAATTGGCAGGCAATGGGATTGTTTGTCCATTTTTGAAGGACACTCTCTCTTTTATGACGGTGAGCTTTCCAAATCTCTACAAGATTTTCGCCAAAACGGTAATTAATTAAGAATTAAACAATTAAGCACTGAGCAAAAATAAATCAATTTATTTTAAATCCCAAATGCCTATAAAGCTTTTTCTAAATTTCTATAGGTCTTTTAGATGCTTCAGACGTCTCTGACCCTCGTATATCCTTGCCCCAGACGCACTATAATACTGGTTCTTTCACAGATTGCCAAACTTGCGAAAAAATATGCTTTAGACATTAGAAAATTTAATACATTGAGCTAAAAACTAATTTCTTTTTCTGGATATTAGGAGGTTCTTATTTTGTATGAAAAATATTTATATTTATTTAGAACTTTCACAAAATATTTAGAAAAAAAACAATCAATTAGTTTTAGATTAGAATTCGATAAGTAATTGGCTGCTATTTGTGAAATTGCGTGAGAGAATGTCTAATTAATAATTCACTAAGCGACAAGTTTCGAAAACTAGAAAGTCAATAAGAATAAATTGTTCTACATATTATTTAAATTTATGTCTAAGTGGATTTAATTGACTCATTTATTGATAAAATCTTTAAAAAAAAATTATCAGTAAACTAAGTCTCATTTACCTTCAAATTTAATTAAAAAGTAAATTTCATTACCTTTTTGACCTAAAAGACTTGAATTGTTTTAAAAATTAAACGTCTGAGAAAGACGAACAATTGTCAAGATGTTCATATCAGAGAAGGAAGGAATTATTTTTAAATTGAATTTGTAGGTGAATATCGCTCAGACAATGACTGAATCTTTCACAAATCCCACCAAGATAATCCCTGGTGAATGACTGAGAAAAAGTGAATAAAATCCACAAGACCGACGTTGAAGTGTAGAAAATTTTTGCAAATCTACCATGACATACGATACACTTGGATGAGCACAGTGAAGAAAGGTGAAAAAGAATTTGTGTGAATCTGAGGAAAATTGTGAGGAAATATTGCGTAAAAATCCACTCTAAAAGTACTCAAGAGTAGGAGTGTTTGGGTAAAATTTGAAGAGATTTTACGGACTTCCGTCTAGGCATAAAATCACCCGAGTAAGCTTTACATTTTCTCAGTAATTGTTGGTATTTTTCCTCTTTTTCACATAAAATTAGAAAATCTCACCTCATACGGATATCTGACAACATCCCAGAATCCAATTGGCATATCACCTCGCATTCTAGCACCAAGAAGATCCCAATTTGTGTAGTTCTGAATGTATTCCACGAGTCCTGATGGCGTTATCTCCTGGAGACCAGCAATAGGAGAATCAGCCGGAAATCCATTGAGAAATGTTACATTGTGACCTCTGAAAGTGATTAATAGAGGAAAATTATTGATTTGATTATGAGAATAAACAGTATAAACTTCCTGGTTTAAATTAGGCCGTTCATAAAGTTTTTCCTCTCCCTCAAGCTTATTTCTAATTGCTTTCATTCGAGAATGTCGATGGTAGAAGTGAAGTAATTGATTACATTGTACTTGTTAAATGTAAAAAATTATATGACCAAGAATCGGCAATTGATTTATTTAAAAAAATAAAAACTATTGATAGAAAACTATACGACATTCCTAGCTAATAAAAATAAATAAGGTCTCGTAAAACATTTTATAGCCAATGCCAGTATTAACAGATGTTATTATATAAAATAGAAATAAATGGATAGAGAAGCGTGGGATAATTCATCACAGTATATTTTATTATCACCTCTTTGCTATTAACCAGTGATTAAAAAATACATAATACTAAATAAAAAATAGTTACAAAAATTGTAGGTTTTACTACTCAAAATCCACGAGTGAGCAATATATTCCAAACGGTAAGAGATATCGAATTCCCGTTTTCGATGATACCCCCATAAATCAACATTCTCTATTGAACTGACTTATCCAAATCACCCTCGTCGATTCAATCCCCCCCAAAAAAACCTTTTTTTGACTCAAAATTGGTTTAGACTATTTCGTTTTGATTATTCAAAGTTAAAATTCAACCACTGCAGGAGGATCCACTTCTACACTGATTTGATCAACCTTGAGTTTATTTGAGAGGTCTTGAAATTTCAAATGAAACTGCATTGGGCAAAATTCAAATTTGTAGGAATAGGAAAATAATAAAATATCTGTAATAGATTTATTTTGAAAATATTGTTTTTTCGTATATCCGTCTTCTGGCCCATATAAAATTTAAATAGTAGTTTTAACATATTCAAATTAAGTATTTTTAAGGACCTATTTTTAAAAATTATCGTTATTTACGCATTTTTCAGCAATTTACGGATGACAAAAAATATTGACATACAGTATCGGCCATAAGTTTCTTGACAAAGTTATATTCGAAAACACAAGTATGTAAAAAAAATGATAGAAAAAATAACTTTTTAAAATTTTTCTTTTCGTAAATGAGTTGCTTGTAATCCCATAGATGTTATTTATGTATTTTGAAAACAATAATTAATTTTATTTCATATAAAAAACATCTTTTTGAAAAGTTGATCGTTTTACATTGGTTAAAAGTTCTTTGAAGAATTTGAAAAAAATTCTCAGAATGGTCGAATACGTGCAATCAACATCTTGTTACCAGTTATATTATGAAGTTATGTTATTTAAGCGGAAAACGGTAGGTTTACACATTACCAAAGTTTTCAGTGGTCAATTTATGAATATAAAAGTGATGATTAATAATGTTTTTTTTTGTTAAATTATAATTTAGGTTAAAATTTCAAGTTACAAAAAATTGAAAAGAGAAATCGTCCAGAAATACTGCCGGAATGAAACTGTGTCATTAATTTATAAATTTGATGGAAAATCCCTACAGCATAAAATCGTCAAAATTTATAGTGACAAAACGCGAGTCCCTTTCTTTCTTTTTCAATTTTTTTGAACTTACCAGTTTAACCTAAATTATAAATTAACAAAAAAATGACATTATTAATAACTGAAAATTTTGGAAATCTGCAAACCAACCATTTGCCTCTCAAATAACATAACTTCATAATATACCTAATGTTGATTGCACGTAAATATTTGAGCACTATCACACAGAGCCACTTTTTCAATTTTGTCAAGAAACTTTTGACCGATGAAAATGATCACCTTTTAGAAAAGAATAATTTTTTATATGAAATAAATTTAATTATTTTTTTTAAATACATAAATAAGATCTATGGACTATAAGCATCTCAATTGTGAAAAGAAAAATTTTAAAGTTATTTTTTCAATAATTTTTTTTTCACTTGATTTCTCGAACATACCTTTGTCAAGAAACTTCTGGCCGATACTGTACTACAAAAAATAAAGCTTAGTGAGAACGGATCAATATCCATTTTTCGCTTCATCAAGTAAAGTGTAACGATATCTTAGGGGGAACTAGGGCACCTTTGAATTGCGGTGGCTTTGAATGCTCTGAAATTGGGCTTTTTTCTCTTATTTTTAAATGAAAAAGAATCTTATTATGAAATAAAGTAACTCTATAAACCAATTGTGAAGCTAAGTTACATTACGATAAGGTTTTAATTTTATTTATAAATATGAGCACAAACAGCCAATTTCAACGCTGCCCCATTTCAAAGGTGCCGCACTTCCCCCTACGTGTTTTTCCCTTCATTAATATACATAGGGGGAAGTGAGGCATCTTTGAAAGTGGAATTTTTCGCCTCTTTTTAAATAAAATTGAGCCTTTTCGTAATGTAATTTAGCTGCACAAACAGATTGAGAAGCTAAACTACATTATGATATGGCTCAGTTCCACTTAAACATATGAAAAAAATTTCAATTTCAAAAGATACTCCACTTTTAAAGGTGCCCCACTTCCCCCTAAAGGGTGCTGCTATCATTTTAATTGTTCAGAATCGACATTCGATACTATTGAAATGAAATTATCATGTAATTCCTGATTAAGGGGACATCGTATTCTCGAAACGTAGTAGCGAATAATGAAAGAAGTCAAAAAAGAAGATCTTGATTCGTTTTCACCAGCCGCTAAATACGATTTTGTAAAAACATATTACAAACACGATAGTTCTAAAGAAAATAAATTTTTTTAATATTTCTTCTGTTGAAAGTTTACTGTGTTTTAAGTTTACTATATTTGTTTAAAGTTTACTTTATTTTTTTAATATCTTTCTGATCAAATTTGATTTCCCATTAACCAAATTGAAAAAAAACACTGACCATTTAGACACAGTTATCATTTTTAAATTTTCCAGATCTCTGCTTAATTTTTGAAACAGAATCCGTAACAATTTATGTTTCCCTCAAAAAAATTAGTAGCAGATTTAATTATGATTATTTTAATCTAGTCCGGTATTTTAATATTAAATATCATGCTTAGAGGCGCATTTTTAGGCAGATCACCATTCTTAAGGAATCTATTAACATCACAGATTTATAAAATTGATAAATTGGAAAAAACTATTTTATTTAAGAATACGCAATTATACCTTTACTACGTTTTAGTATTGTTAGATATGGTTAGGAAAAAAGTCAGAGAGCAAAGGTCAATATTGCGGTAAGAATCTGCCCCACTTTCCTTTTCACATGCTTAAAAGTTTGTAGAAATGCATTTTTGCTTTACAAAAAATTGCTTAATTTTGCACAATTATTGACAATTTCGATAGTAAAATGTTCAGGAATTTTTCCAAGTGGTTAATTCTATATGGAAAAGTGTTATTCAATTGCTTGACCATTATTATTTACCATAAGATGTAAGACATATTCTTACGCAATGTGGTAAATTTCGTAGAATTTTATTTGCGAATAATTTAAGTGAAAATAAGAAAAATTAGTAGTATTGCAAATTTCGTTGAGTAGTATACTTTTAATTGGATTATATTTTAATGTTAAACAGGGATATGGAAAAAATTCAGGGAGTAATACCTGGGAATGAGTCCTTTGGATAATTCCATGAAAATAGCTTTGTGTGACTTTGTTCCACCCATTGTAACCTTATGAAATAAATTAAAAAATAGAATAAATTAAATGGAAAAACTTCAACATCATTATCTAGTTTTGTAGCATACCATGAGAATATCAGCTCCCAGGGTCAATGATATGTGAATCCATGACAAGATTATCCAGGATAATCTCATGCTGAAAGAGCAAAAAAAATACGAGAAAATAATTAATGTGAAGAGGGAGGAAGCGTGCCATTTGATGGATTTGGAAAAAAAGAATGAGCGTGGGTCGGAAGTTTTTTGCTTTTTTGCAACCTTGATGGTCAAACACATTTCTCTGACATACATTTTCAACAATTTTATGCAAAATTCGGTATTTCCCAATTGTATGTAGTTCAAGTGCATCGAGACAATAATGGAGAGTCTTTTCCTCGTAGACACAAGAGAAGGTTTCTCTGTCTCGAAGATGAGATTATGTGATGTAATTTTTTGCGGGAAAACCGTGGGAGATTTTTGAACCATCCCAAGAAGCAATATTTACATATAATATGTCCGATTTTTTAAGCCGTAACTTTTTAATTTCTTAAATTATAATTGATCATCCTTCTGGCACACCTTTTTGATCATCATGAAAACCTCATGAAATCAAAATTCCCATCTCTTTTGCACTCAGAATAAGAGTGAACTAAATTGAATTTCTTGTGAAGTTCAAGGGAGGAAGAAGAGGGCGAAAGAGTGGGATAGACATATGTAAAAGCTTTGAGAAAGAAGTAGATGCAAATTTTGATTTTATGGAATTTTCCTGATCTAAAAGGTGTGCCGGTACCATAAGAATCGAATTCGGTCGGTGCTTAATTACGATATTTAATGTAGAATTAGATTATTTTACATCAATACATATTATTAACTACGACAATCGTCTTCAGGACAACTAAGTTAGGGTGAAAGGAACACCTATTGACACTTTAAGAATTCGTGTCAGGACCTATTGATACCATACTCTGTACCATTTGGAATACGAAATTTGAATACTTATCCTTATTGAAAAACGTAGATTAATGAATAAACGCCATGTTACTTACATTTTATTAGATACATTAAATAAATTTCAACAATTTTAACAAAAGTGTTAATAGGGATTCCCTATCGAAGAGGCGTTCATTCGACCCCACTTCAGGCGAGAATCGGTAACACTGCGAGAGTCAAGCCAGTTATTTTCGCGCCCAAATGCTGATGCTCTTAACAATTACACCCTGACCTGACAGTCCCCGAAAGTTTAATACTACATATATTAAACAATTTTGATTGCGTATCACCCAAATTAGATTTTCTAACATTATCTGCATACAATTAAATATTTGATTTAATAAAATATTTGGGTCAAATTACGCCTGCTGATATATTCAGTTTTCAATTGTTTAAATGCTTTTGATTTACAGCCAATATTTGATTAAAAGAGCAGACAATGCTTATTGGTTATCTGTTTCAATTATTTTTTTTAATAGTCAAATTTATTTATTTTTATTAGCACACTACTTATTTCTGAGACAAAGTATTTACTGAGATAAAGAAAGCCTGGCCTAAGTTAAAAGTTTAATATAAAAATTATAAATTTTCAATCCTGTGTTAAAGGCTGATCCTTCTAAATTTTCGTGGTTTTTAAATTTAAAACTTCCTTCCGATTAGCATTAAAATCACAGAAAACGTAAAGCTGATATTTCAATTTCAGTTTTGTTTGAAATATTTCAGTTTAAAATCTTTAAGAAATTTATCACTTTTAATTTAAAGACTTATTGAAAAATACAAAATATCCTTTAAAATCCAATATAAAATTATAAAGTTTAGCATTTATCTCTGAATCTAGAGGATATTTTTCAAAAATAAAATCTTCAATTTCAAAAGGTCAAATTTTAAGCTTTTAATAAAACTCCGCTAATCTGAGATGAAAAATACAAAACTGTTTTGTGCTTATCAATGTTTTAGACGGTCCTAAGGACTTTCTTTAAATTGTGAAGTTTTAAAAGTGGTTGTAGAGTATGGAGTATCACTAACCTTTAATTCTGAATAACCAATCATCAATTTTGTCAATTAATACTACCTATATTTTATTTAAAGTTTTTGCTTTCTAACTTGAAAGAATATTAAATTTAGCAAGCTTAAATCATGTGAGCTATAGGGGAGAGCGTGCTACGTTCGGATGACTTAAGCTTCGAACAACTCATTTTTCAATGGGTTCTTAATAAATGCAACCCATTATAATATCATATTTTAATAGCCACTTCAATGCCTCAAATTTCCTGATAAGAGTCATAAGCCAATTCCATCAGGAACATTGATAAAAAATTAGTTGTTCGAAGGTAGCACACTTTCCCCTATACAGTATATATCCAATAGTGTCAAGGTATTTGATTGTTGTATTCCTTAAGTTTCACTACTTATAAATGGTTATTATTTTGGAGTTTATTTTTTCTATTTAGATGTAATATTTAGAAGAGTTTTCCAACTCTTTCCAGGATAACTTTTTTTTACTCAAAGTTTACATGAAAATAAAAGATAAAAGAATAACCTGTATATTTATAAATTTTTTTTTTTCAGACAAATCAAAAAGTTTGTAAATTTTACTATTTTATGTTTGTTTTTTGTTTTTTTTTTATTGTAATATCTATTTTATTTATTTTATCGTTGAACTTGAGATCCACTTATTACGAGATACTCGCTTAACATACATCTTCATGAAACACTCCTGTAGGAACATTTGTACTCAATATTCAATTTTAGCCACACAAAAATCATCTCAACTGAAGTGTATTCTTAAATCGAAAATATGTAATATTCTTACTTTTATCGAAAATAGGTAGGGTTGCGCCATTATTTATGATCTGTTCATACCTGTAACAGCCTCTTACACATCGTCACAAGTATAGATAGGCCATCATAAGTAATGTCGCAACCCTTCATCGATATCCTTCGAGTTAATCCAACTCGGAGATAGAGTTTATTTTCACTTTTTGGTTTTTTAATCTAACAAAAGTAATTTTAAGATTTGGCATTGAACCTGAAACTTTGCATAGTTTTTCAATAGTGTTAAAAAATTTTGTGAGGTGACACTATTGGATTTGTACTGTATATTTTCTTGACTCTATCTTAATAAGGTTGAGATAAAAGTCTAGAAGCTAATATTCATTTTTGTTTTAGGTTAGCTTTGAGCTAAAAATACCCAATTAGAATTATCTTAATCATATCGACTTGTAAACTTGTATAGTTCTTAAGATTTTCATGGAACTAAATATCCTTTAAACTTTCTCTATCGTGATCGCCTTTATAAATAAATTATATTACTGATATAGGTTCCAAATGTTTCTGTAAGAATTATAATCCGAAACTCACTGTATAAAACCTTTTTAAGATTCTAAATAATTTAAAGTTTTCTTTGTACAAAAACAATGCTATTTGTTTTCTTGGAATGGCACATGATTTAGAGTCTTCATAAATATTCCCAAATCTCCAATCAATAGTTGAAAGTAAAAAAAAAAAGTGTGTTATATTTAGATGAATATCTCGGCCAAAAATCCCAGATGCGTGCTAGAGTGAGACATAGAGTTAGTTAGGCAAATTACGTGACTTTTGTACATGACTAAAATGTTACAATTATTACAAAATCAATAGACGTTGAACAATATGAGCGAACGAAGAAGCAAAAACATACAACTTTCATTGTCTATTTTGTGTACGTTGCGGAGATTCCGTAACAGGTAAATTGCTAAGGTGCTCGCAATATAATTGTGATGTGTGTGCCACATAAGAAGACATGGAAGTATTAGCGACGCTGAACTCTTGGAGGAAATCGCTGAAGAATTTTCACGGACGCTGCCAGTTGTGCAAAAGGCATCCACTGGTGCTTCTGCAACGTTTGGTCTTCACCTTAAAATGACACTGATGGGAGCTTTTAGCATTTTCCAATTGATGCATTGCATAAAAAAGCTTTCTTCATGAAAATTAAATAATTACAGCTCAATTTTTGTAGCTACCTAAATTAACCATGACGAAAGATACTGACTTTTCGCCTGCCAAAAAATTAAAATTTTCCAGCCAACAAATTGCAAAACAAGGGAAATGATTCTTGATGACTAAAAAAAAATACGATGGAGCAAATAACCGTGATGGCACTTTAAAAACTTACAAAAAACACTCACGCCAGAGACGTATAGCGTGAATGCATAAATTTATGTTGCAATTTCACCTGAAGAGAAGAAGTGCCAGAAAGCAAGAGTGTAGAAATTTTTCGGCGGAGCATTTTGCAAATAAAAACAAAAAAGCCAGAAAGGTGAGATTGTCTTCAAGCTACAAAATTAATCACAAAAAAAAACTTATTTTGAAGCAAAAACAACATTATTTTCTGCATTCATTGAAGAGCACATAAACAACAAATGGCAATATTTACATCCCCGGAAAGTTACCAAAATAATTACACGCATGGAGGGCAGGAAGAGATCTTTTTTTTAATGTGTGTAAATAGATGAGCATCTGCTTGATATTTCGATGACTTCATTAACCCTTTCCTGTCCGTCATTTTTTTTATAGCCGGGAAAAATTTGATAAATGATGTATTTATCACGCCTTAAGATCATTGATGGCAATAAAATGGAAAATACATATTTTGCGCTATTACAGCCATACAATAATAGTCTTTGGCGCAAAAATGAGCGCACGAGTTTCAATCAAATCTGATGAGATGATGATTGGATACGCAACGGAAAGGAAATTATGATGAGGCATATTAATCTGATGTTTTTCAAAGTGAAGCAAAGTGTAAGTGAAATTTTGAATGAAAATATACTTCCAGATAAGATCGCACCGGTCAGTCAAAATATCACAATTAACTTCCCATTTTTGGAACAGGCTTCAGCTTAATGTTGAAATAATTTTTATAACAAATTAGCCTCTTGCGTGATATAAAAAACAAAAATACTTTGCAAAAGTTGCAAAAAATACCAAAATTAAGAAAAAGCACCCATTGTCATGAAAAAGATTATCTGAGCCGAGATTTTTCCAGATTATATAGAGAAAAAAATGTCTGCATTAAGCATTGGCCAAATAAAATGAAATATTTAGTCCCTTAAAATATTTTTGTCTTCAGTCCTCATCACTTTGATTGACAAACTTTTAGAATAGTTTAAAAGCTTTTAAGTTCTAAACAATCAGAGATTCTAATAGCTCCCAAAATATATTTTGGATTAAATTTAATTACCACGTGACTATTTTTTAATACTTTAATGACCACCAATGATTCAAATATATTTTTTTGATTATAGGGTAAGGGCTCATAATTTTGTCCAGTTTCTTATTTTGGACACTTTGAGGATAAAATTGGACACTAAAAATAAATTGATTAAAATTATGGATTTTTCATCCAATATTTGATGAATAATGAATTCCATCTAAATATTTATTAACAAAATAATGGGTCAAGTAAAATCTTTCTAATGATTGGAAAACGTCTTTGTCTTTTAAAAGCTACACATAACGATTACAATTTTAAATGATCCTGGAAATCGAGAATTTTTAGATAGGAGAAGGCCTTCATATTTGACCCATTTTTCCAGGAAACGTATGACTTAAGACTAGCTCTTTAAAATATTGTCACAGAGAAGTCAAATTCACTAAAGAAATATGGGAAGAATGTAAAATGGTCGATGCCAGAGTCTGCTGTGCGAAGCCCGAAAGACCCTCCTCACTTTTTTTAACTGACTATAATAAAATTTCATTTATAAGATCAGTTAAAAAACAGTTTAAACTCGCAGTTGGAAAGTATCTAAAATAACTAATTTTCAAAAAATGGTAAAATTTTAGTGGCTTCTAAAGTATGAATGCTGTTTCCGAATAATTTAAAAGATTTTATTCGATTCAGTGAAGAAGACACGTACCAAGGGTTGAAAGCTTTGGAGAAAATTCAACTCTTCTGAATTAAGAACGATGAGGACACACTTATTCCTAAATGCCTGAGCTACTTTATTTTAGTTGAGCATAAGTGCTTACATGGTCAAAAGGGCCTACTCCACCTTCCTCTTCTAGGAATACACGAACTATTTCCAGAGCTTTCGGCTCGGTCTCCAAGCTCTTATCAGTGACTGGAGCAAAACTAAAGCTCTACTGGAAAGAGTTGATGTATTGGCCACTGATGAATGCTTGGATACTGATCCAAAAGCTTTGAAAAGAGTTAATATTTGCCTAGAGTAACTCCAATTCCTCCGACGAACTCCATTCCTAATAAATTTAATTCTCCAACATCGGTTATTTTCTACAATTTCCACAAGTCTGATTAATATCTATATACATAATCCCTCAATTTTGATTTATATATACGCACAATATTGCTTGGATCGGTAATTGTCGTAACTCACTCTTAAGGCATCTACACATTGGAAGCAATTTTCGTCAAAAATTGCGTTTTTGACAGAAATTTGACGTTTCCCCCTACAACGCTGCAGGGAATTTCCTTCAAAAAAGCAATTTTTGACAGAAATTGCTCCCAATGTGTAGAGGCCATTAAGGAGTAATATCTATAGAACGCCAAAAATTAAGGATATTTTGTGACTTTGTTGATGAATCGATCAATATGAAATCTTCAAGGTTTTTAACATATCTTTGGGGAATACAACATTTTTTTTTTAATTTCAATTTTGAATACAAAATGCCAGCGCAGCAGTACGCAGACTAAGGGATTTTTTTGCAGCGCTCCGTGGTTAAATAGCAGTAGAACTCGAGTACTTTTTATCCCAATGACTTGAAATTTTCAGAATAGTTAATTTATTATTGTAAGATTGGCAGCAACATGAAGATTAAAATACATTTTTTTGTCTAAAAATTGAATTCATTTTTTAACCCTTTAAGGCCTCTACACATTGGGAACAATTTTCGTCAAAAATTCCTTTTTTGAAAGAAATCGTTTACACTGATATAGATAAAAACGTCAAAATTCTGTCAAAAATGTAATTTTTTACGAAAATTCCTTTCAATGTGTAGAAGCCATTAAGGACGATTAGGTCACCGGTGACCAAAAACTTAAATTTTTCCTACGACCATCTAAAGTCATGTTTCGCTCTAAAAAGGCGGAAAATATGATTTTTTTCTGACCCCAATTTTAAACCTTCTCGTCCTTAAAGGGTTAAGAACGAATGTAATTGTTTATTAATTTTAAAAGTCCTATGCGTTTCTTTTGAGAATCTATCTATGCAAGTACTAAAAAATGCAAGTAAAAATTATTCGAATTCTTCTACTTGTCGCGGAGTGCCTCACTCTGAGTCTACTTGTTGTGCCACCATTTGGAATTTAAAAGTAACATATATAATAATCTCTGACAAATTCATATTGATCGCTTTATTAACAAAGTCACAAAATATTCAAATACAAAAACGTTAATTTTTGGCATTGTGGTAGATGTTATCCCTTAACTTAGTCAACAGTTTTCTTATAAGCTGCGTATTTCCCTAGTTGACAATTGCTGAATTAGGGTCCGACGATTAGGATCCGAGTAAGTTACGAAGATTGCTTATCCACGGCACCCCTCCTCCAAGAGATCATTGCATGCCAGTTATTCTTGAAGCGACTAATGAGAGGGTCAACCGAAGACCACAAATCGCTGTATGTAAACGTTAAGCCACAGGATCTTCTAATGACAGGAAGAGCGAACCAAAAAACAGCATGACCCTGTTCTTCTTTTTGAAATACATGTCGCACGTATTAGAGCATTCAAGTATTCCTAACAAGGGTTTTTCAAGGTCACAAGTTGATCAGCTTTAGAAAGCACATTTCTCAAATTACTAAGCAAAATCTGGAGTCATTTGAAAGGTCTTGGTATTGCAATTCTGAATCAGTTCCAAACGGTTATGAAAAGGTAAGGACTCAATTTAGAACCCATAATTAATTTATTTTGGTTTGCTCAACGAAAATTTATCTCAATTTTGGACTTCAGAAAAGACACTACGATGATCGTATAGCGTCGAAATACCTTGCCTTTAGACTATTTAAATGACGATTACAGAAACATTTATGAATTGCAGCATTCCTCTTTTCTTTATACATCAAAATGAGTTTAAGCTATAAAAAATCTCGCACATTTCGCTCAAATTTCTTCTCCATTACATCAAATTACACAATAAAACATCTACAGATATTTTCTCGACTATTTACTCTTTTTTTCTCTCTCTCACAAATTATTGGCACGGTAAAATTATCTAATTTTCTCATGAGATCAGTAGTAAAATGAAAGGAATAATTTTCAAATTTTGTCTGGTAGAGAATGTACCAAAAAAAAAACATCAACAATAAAATGCTGTAATAACACCAATGAGACACCATTAATCAACGATAAATTTCTAATCTCTGTGACAATTATTTTAAATTGTGATCTGGGTAATTCCGATGAGAGTGAAAGGGTTAAAAGTGAGATTCACAGATTGCGGTCAGGGTTAGTTATTAATTGACTGGATTTTTAACAGGTTTTCATGTTCTGCTACACTTTTCTTTTTCTCCTCTTGCATTGACGAGAAATTTTCGTGAACTCTCCCAATGCAATTTCAATTTGGGTTTTTATTGTGTCTGTTTTTTTGAGATGGTCAAAAATAAGAGTTTTTTTTGCTGCGGATGGTATGGTATGAGTATTTATTTGACTTTCTTGTCTGGCAAAAGACACGGAGTGTAAATGAGTGAGTGGCAAAAGCGCAAAACACGCTAATAAACTGATTCAAAGTGAAACTTATTGGATTGGTCAATTTTTATTGGGAATTCCGCGTATTGAGAGTGAAATTGGTTGCAAAAAAAATCTCCCTAGAAAAATTGGTTCAATAGAAATAATACTTTTTTGAAGTTCCTTTGGATTATTGCTTTTTTCATTGTGGACTGGAATCAGATTTCGTTAGTGTAGGGGAAAGCGCACTATTTTTGGACGACTTAAGATTTGGACAAGTCAATTTTTTATCTATATTTTAGTGGTTTGATTCATGGCTCAATTTCAAAAATTTTAAGGCATTGGGATAGCAATTAAAATATAATGATATAGTTAAAATTGAATTTCAGATAAAAATTAGTTAACTGTTATGAACCGGTTTATTACCGGTTCAGAACCGATTGGAACGGGTTCAGTTTTATCGGAAATTCCAAGACCTTTCCAACTAGCCCAAATTTGATACCATTTGGATGAGAAATACGCTCTCAAGAGCCTTTTTAACCTTTAACCTTGAAAAACCGCTATTAGGAGTGTTTCAACGGTATTTTCGTATATGTTCGAATGTCCGCCTGGATACAGTAGAGCCCCGCTATAGTCCATCGCTCTATAGTCCACAATTTATCGACCGTTGATTTCAAAACACTGATTTTAAATTGGGTTATGTTTTTTAGTACGCGACATGCAATGTTGTCATAATTATTTTAATATTTTTGGCAAACTTTATTGAGTAGTTGTGATAATTGTGTTCCATAATGAAGAGAGCGAGGACAAGTACCACAAACGCAAAGAAAGTGGAAGCCGTCGAGCAAATTTCAATACTAAAAGTCGTTAATAAGTTTAAAAAATTACATGGACTGTGCATTTTTGGTGTAACCAATATTCTGAAACTAAATTCTGAAATTTTGAATTGTGAACCATATTGAAAAACTGAGATGTTCGAAGGTAACTCGCTTTCCCCTAATTCCATTTTACAAAACCGTTTGTTTTTTCTTTTGCAAAAGTTCCATGGTAGATTCTATTCAGTAAGAAATATTAACGTGAAAGTGAGAAATGGGGAGAATGGGTCTAATTCATATTGCCGATACGCCATGCAAGTCTTTCAAAAAATTAATTGTGAGGTGGAGAAAAAAAAAGAACCGTGAATTGACTGGCGAGAGAAAAGAGGAAGATTGTGTAATAAAGTCGATAAGGTGAGAAGCAAAAAGTGCAATGGAATGTGTTGAAGAAGCTTCTCCTCTCGCCACTAAATCTCTCACCTGGCTCACCAGAGTGTAATAATGAGCTTTGTTGTAACAATTTGTGGTCAGTATAGTTGATATTTTCATGTTGGATGATTATTTGATTTGAAATCTGACACGATGACGAAATGGGAACTTTCACCATTTCATCATGAATAAGGTTGGGACGTGTTTGGGGCCCACCTCTGAAAGTGCATTCAAATGAAATTTCTCATTGTGATTTGCATAGAGCCGAAAAAATCACTGCGGTTGAAAATCCACTCATTGGATGATCTTGAACTTCAATCTCACATGCCGGTCAATCCACATAATTCGACCATCGAGCAACCATACTTCTCCAATGCAAAGTTCACGTGATTTTCGATGTGGGTATGTGGCGCCTCTTGGAATCTCTCTCCCATATCTTCCATCTCTCCATCGTGATCACCTTTACAACCTCTGGCCATTAATTAGCTACAGATTAGCGCCTCTTTTCGCCAATCTACTTTCTACTTGGCTCACTCAACTCGATTTGGGAAGTTTTTGGGCCTACTCCAAAATTGGAAAGAGTCAATTTCGGCCTTCACAAAAGCGCACAATTTCTTCACATTTAACCATTTCGCGCTGCTTTTGTTGTTTTCATGCTGGGCGCCAGAAAAACGGTGAGAGGGAGGAAATTTTCATTCAACCAAAAAGGTGATTGAAAAGGCACCTTTTAATCTTTCGGGCTCTAAATTCAATTAGTTTCGCAAATTGAACACACTTTGGCCTTATAGAAAAGCTCAGTGCTTAGGAGGGACAGAAAATTTAGAGAGAATTTTCAGTCAATTTTGCACTAAAATCGAAGCTTTGCTATTGAATAACTACACTGGTAAAAATAAAAGGGTCAAATTGACCCTTTTCCAAAGGATGGATCGTATTTGACTCTTTGAAAGGGTCACCAGGTACCCTTCGAAAGGGTCACGGTTTTGACATCTAT
The DNA here is from genome assembly GCF_024763615.1 of Phlebotomus papatasi. Lineage (NCBI taxonomy): Eukaryota > Metazoa > Arthropoda > Insecta > Diptera > Psychodidae > Phlebotomus > Phlebotomus papatasi. The sequence continues at coordinate 94,964,677 of NC_077222.1, read as the reverse complement.
TTAATTCCGGAATAAACGAATAAAAAAACAATGAAAAAGTGATCTTTGGTGTTCGCTCAGATGAGAGAAATATGATATCAGTAATAAGTTTACAATAAAACATGATTATTCGTGATAAATGTGCATACTAAATTTCAAGAGATACAAAAGTGAACCTTTCAAAGGGTCAAATACGATCCATCCTTTTGAAAAGGGTCAATTTGACCCTTTTATTTTTACCAGTGTAAGCACCAATCATAGCTTAAAAGAAATAGCTAATGGGACTCCAAATGAAAGAAAATCTCTTGAATTAATCATTGAGTTCAATGATCACAACATAGAGCTTTTACACAACCTTATAATTAAATTCAGAATACAAGGAATAATAAATTTATAATAAAAATGATAAATTAACCGTCTCTTTCACATTTTACCTAACCTGGCAAAAGCCATTTCAAACCAAAATATTTTCATTTTTTGCAAACATGAACTTGGAGGCTTACTCAAAACTTTTAGATAAGCTAATGGTAATGGATCTTTTCGTAATGTTTCTTTCGAATGTTAAGGTCATTCCAAAATCAGAAATTGAGGTTTATGTTACTCCGTTCTACAATATATAGTAAAATTGGCAGAAAATAATTTTCCAAAAGTGGAACGTTGAATAATTTTAAAAGGTTCAAACCCTCTTGAGATACATGACTAAGATTTTTAAACGACTTTGTCAATAACTTGTTCCTCTTTTTAATAACACTGTCATAAATCAAAATGTAAATTCGCTGAATTACTTGAGGAAATTTTTTTCACTGACTCATGTATTATAAAATTTGGTTATATAATTTCACTTTTTGCAACTGAGTGGACTAGCTGAAATATCTTTCGCGAAATTTAAGAAAAAGAAGCTTTTAAAATTCGTATATGATATGACAGCCACACCAATTGCAAATAGGGAAGAGCGAGGTAAAATAGGACATATTTTTCATTCTCACTTAAGGAAATTTTCTAAAATTATGAAAGAAAGTAATTGCTTTTTAAATAAGAAATAATTATTTGCACTTCAATATAATTAAAATCAGCTTTCGTAAGTTCTTATAATTTTGTTATTATTATTTTATTATATTTTATTCTTATAATTTGTTATCGTAATTTCGGGCGGTCTACAATGGATTTAGCTGATTCCTCCAACACGAGATATGGACATTGTAAAAATGATTACCTTATAATACAATATCTCGATACGATTAAAAAAAAAAGCTTTCGGAAGGAGAAGTGAGACAGCTTTGAAATTGACTTTTTTCTCCTATTTTTATGAATTGAATTTGATTTTAGACTTGGTACTATGATATAATTTAGCTTTATAAACCCGTTGTGAAGCTAAGGTACATCATCATAAGCTTTAATTCTCTTTTTAAAGATAGGAGATAAAGCCCAATTCAAAAGTACCCCACTTCTCCATATGCTAAATTATGCATTTTATCAATTAAAAGATAAAACTCTAATTACATTAAGAAATTAAAAGATACAAATCACACATTTAAATTCATGTTATCGGCGACTAATGTTGAATCACATTAAAATTTTAATGAGCAACTGGATACCACAAAAAACGATTTCTTATGTTTTGTCACCTAAAAAAAAACATTGATGCTTTCAATGAATAAGCTATAAATTAGAGTCGGAATTATTTGTCTTTAAAGTAATACTACATGTAATTAAGGAAGGATTTTTGCATGGAAAACCGAAAAAAACTTTTTTATGTTTTTTTATCTGATATACTTAAAATTTAAATTTATTCATGATTCTTTTACACTTTTTACACGACTTTGGTCAGTAAGGGTAATAAAAAGCATACGAAAGTTCTTTTGAGTTGTAGAATTACAAATGTTTCTATAGGGGCAAAAATAATACTGAGAAAATGGTGTGTACTTTCGTGCGATTAAGCAAATTACTTAAATATTAAAATATAATTAAATTGTCCTAATACGAAATTTAAAAAAGTAGCATTTTCATAGTTTTTCAGGGTCAAGCTAATCACAGAAGACAAAAAATACACAATTTTATAAAAAATATAAATTTGATTTTGCCTATAGGGTAAGTGTGCCAAATTTCGGCATAGTTGCATGCAAGCGACAAAGTCTCAAATTTGAAATGTAATAGTTTTAATAAAAATTGAATATTTTTGTTACTCTTTTATAAGGAGTGTTGCTTGAAACCTTGCAGACAGTTTATCATCTTTATTTTTTCTAAAATCGTTCTTAATATTTTTTAAAATGAATAAAAATGTAGACATAGGATTGGTGGCCTATTTCGGCCACCTTCATTCTCATAGTTGCTTGCCCTTCCAGAATTCTTTCAATGTCTTTTTCAGATCATCTTATTCGTCGAAGCGACATTTTTTGTTATTTTTTGCATTGTACAATCTCAAGAGTATGCAAAAACTAAAAATTCATGGAAATTCGAGGAACAAAAAATATGGCCGAAATTGCAAGCTGGCCGGAATTTGGCACACTTACCCTACTAAAGAAAAAAAAATATAATTTTTGTTTTACCTAAACTAAAGATGCGGAATAAATTCTCAGTAAAAAAAAAAACAAATCAAGCGCCGTATTATTCAAATATCCTGGTTTCTCATCCTCTTTAGATCAATGAAACTTAAAGAATGTTTAAATTTGAATTGCTCAGTGAATTTTCTGTTTCATTAGCTTTACATAGAGTGTAATCGCTACATTATTGTGAGAAATTATCGTCCACATGGAGCATTTTGAAATAAATATCTTGCACATGTGCACGTAAATAGGGTCAAAAGATGTCAAAACGTTCCATTTGGACAAAAATTTCGTACAATGTGTAGATGCCATTAGGCACTCTGATGTTTAATATCTTCCCATTATATAATTTTCACTAAAAAGTGAACTTTATCATCTCTACAAGTAATACGAGATATTTAATATAGCTTTCGGATATTTTTGTAAAACGATACATCCAAAAAAGCTTAGAGAGCTTTTAGAGAAGCGACAGACAAAATACAGAAAATTAGAATTGGTATAATCTCTGAGGTTGAGGTTTTACAAAACGTCCCAAGAGACGCTATTTATTGCTCCCCAAACAGTCTATTTCGCTAGTAAAGTGCATAGCGGCAATCTTAGCCTCAATCTAGTCAGAAAATGTAGTTTGGCTGCAACTTAGCAGTTCAAAAGCCACAGACAAATTCCATGTGAGAGTGAATGTTGTGTGGCACAGATCTTTTGCCATTTTCAGCCCAAGAGATTCAATTTCTCTTTCAAATTCACTTGCAGTGCCTTTTTGTTGAGGTTTTTTTGTGCTGAAGTCTCGCACCTATTGATCTGATGGGGGGCTCTCTTGTGCAAATTCCATAGCCGGCAGACACAAGTCCCCGTGTGCGACCACCTCAGTGCGTCAATTCGCATCCACGGTTGATGACTGCGATGGTGATTATGCAACAAATTCGTGCCACTTGACTCTGAGCCTCTATGGGCATCCCGTGCAACAATTTGCTCAACTGACTTGCTTTTTCCTCTGCGTCATCGATGGTCAAAGAAATTACTTAGCCAGATACTCTTCCTCCATCGCCCAGAAGTCAATATCACTAACATTTTCCCAGAGCGGAAGAACTGAACTCCATCGACGATGAAAAAAAGACCACCCACTTTCTTTACATGTGGCATAGGATTGTGGCATAGTTTATGGTCAGTGATAAATTTATGATTATTTTACAGATATCTCACATTCTTGTTACTTGATGACAAAGAAACACATAATTAGCAATGGTTAATGTACTATTATTAAGTGAAATGCAACAAATGTTTTCCACCTTTTTTACTGATTTGAAATATGATTAAAAAGCCATAAATTCGGTAGGAAGATTGATCGCGTAAACATAAAAATAATTTGATCTCTAAATTTTTATATTCAAACTCTTCTGGTTTTTTACTTCGTAAAGGCGATGCTGTTTATGCCTTTAGCGCCTTTAGCATTGAAATTAAAAAAAACTAAAAACTTATAAATTTTTAAAAACAAAGTTTTAATTACAAGTTGTCCGAAATTTGATATATTTCCCCTAAATTAAGGTTGAATTTTTAACTTTGAAAAAAGTATTTAAATAGTCCAAGTAAGTTGTAATATCAATTTTGCATCATTTTATGAAATGTTACAATGTATTAAAAATTAGTAGGGGGAACTGGGGTACTTTAGAATTAGGGCACTTTTGAAATACGGATTTTTTCTTTAAATGAAACTGATACTTAACATAATGTAAATAACTTTTACAATTCATTTGTAAAGCTAAAATATATCATGGTAAGGTCCAATTCCACTTAAAAATAGGAGAAAAAGTTCTGTTTTAAAGGTGCCTACTGCCCACTTCCCCCAACAGCCGTAATAATACACTTTTAGCGAAGTTTTCATACATTTGGCTACTACTTTAGACGAATGGCGTTCTAAGCCTTTTGCATTATATGGAAAAAGTAAAGAAAGTCTCTAAGGGCCTTGACAGACTTGGAGGATTAGCCGAGAGACAGCTTAGCGTAATTATATTCGAATTAATGATTAAACAAGATTTTCATAATTTTCCACTAAGTCGTCTTTCGGCTTAAGTCGTAAGTGTGTCTAGGGCATAAGACGAGTTTTCATTATATATGCTTCCAAGAGCGCAAGCTTAAATGCATTATTATGGAAATAAAGTCAATAAAGTATGAAAGTTTAAAGTTCATAAAAAAAACTTTTCCGATAAAATTAATTTCATCAGTATTGCCTTCTAAGTACACCTTTCAGAAAAATGTAATAAAATCAAAATTCGCATCCCTTTCTTTCTCAAGCGTTTTAAATAATGTTTATCCCATTCTTTCGAACTCAAAATTTGATTAAACTAATTTTAAATTGTAGTGATTTTTAAACAAAGAAGAAGAGTGTAAAAAATGAGATAGATAATATGCAAAATGTTAAAAAAAGAGAACTGAGTTTGGATTTAATGAAATTTTCCTGGTTTAAAAGGTGTTCCAGAACATTAAAAAACGAAATTCAGTAAATAAAAAATTATCATTTACCATTCTATAAATTGTATACAAAATATTATTTTTATAGCTGAGACTCAGTATTTTACGAAATTTGGTTTTATGTTTCCCCCCTTACCTACCACCCTTACCAAAATCTTAGGCCTTGAGACCTATTTTGAACAAAATCAAATGTGGGAGATCCGAAATAAATTCACCTATGTATTCAAAAATACCAAATCATCAATCAACAAAAATTTTTCCTACCATCTGGTAAAAATAAATAAATAAATAACAGATATGGAGTTGGACCCTACACATCGCTATAGCCGTTTTAATGAAATTTGGTCTTAAAAATGAAATTTGATTAGCAAAATACATTGAAAAATCGTAATCTTAAAAGCAATGAAATTATCATTGGCATTTTCTCTTTAATCGATTTCTCTTTTGGTTGGTTATTAGGACTATTCTCCTCATCAAACAATCGTAATAGTAACCAACTAAAACTCAAATCGATTATGCAGAAGCTCTTGAGAACGAGAACAGCCGGCATGTACTAAAAAATGTTAAGGAGTAATATTTCCTCTTTTCATTTTTCATTGGAACAGCACCATTATACAAGTAGTATAAGCCAAATCCAAATTGAAATATATTTTTTTTAATTTGTACTAAATTTTGTATTAAATTAAATTTGTATTAAATTAATTTAAATTTGTATTAAACTTTTGTACTTCTGAATTGACTTAAGAAAAGTCTCGGATAAGATTTTACTGTTCGAACTCAAAGAGAGAGCAGTTATTTAATTAAATATATGAGAAACCTTGAAAAATGATCTACCAAAAATTGTAAGCAAGTATTTTTTCTGTGAGTAAAATAACTCTCTTTAATGCCACTGTATGAGAGTATGGCTAGTAATGTGGTAGGTTACTGTCTAGTTGACCCCTGTTTATTTTATCGGATAAAGAATAGGGGAGAGCCTGAATGATTGAGACGTGATAGATTATCCTTTGATTATTTCAGGGGCCTCTCGACATTTCATTTTTCTATACCTTTTTGCATAGAGGCACTGAAGACTATTGGCAAGTTTTTTCCTAAAGAGAATTGACTTAACAGTCAGATATATTTCGAAATCTTACATTATAAGCTATGTGAAAATACATATCATAATGCTCGCCGAAATAATACAAGAACTACGAGCAAATTTGTTTAAGTCGCTGTGCAATATCTGCAAAATTTTTACAAGGAAAAGTGAAAAATATCTTCACTTTTTATTAGGCTTGATGGGCCCCTGGATTATTTAAATAAATGTGACAAAAACTCTAATCGAGTTACTTTAATAAAATCTATACTAGTGAGTATACTAAGCGACATACAAAATTTTAATTTTCTGAGTTCTGTAATTATTGTCTTAAAATTAAAATATAAAAAAGTGTATCAAACATACCGGCTCTCCCCTATGTAAAATTTTAAGGAGTTATGATTTTGGTTATTTATTTGATTTTATTTTTATTTTGGTTATGATTTTATTTTCAACGTCTTTTTTGTACACGATCATTTTATGTATCAGAAATTGGTCTAAATAGGTCTTAAGACCTAAGATCTTAGTAATGGGGGTTATACTTCAGACTTAAGATTTACCCATATGACTTAACTACTCTAATATCTGATCAATCACAATTTTTTGGAAAAAAAAGTTAGGATTGGATTATTAAAAATAACTAACCTATTATGTTTAAAAAAAAACAATAAAATTGCTCGCTATTTAGGATTTTGAGACCTTCGGAAACTGGGCTAAACCTCTAGTCTAAAGACAGGGCACAGGGAAATAAAAAGAAGTCACTCTTTCAAAATGTTGACTGGTCCAAAAAGATTAAATTGCAATTGAATATTAACTGAAAATTAATTTAATTAATAGGAGATCTTTGAATTTAGCTAATGAAATGTAATTTAGCATCGCAATTGGTTTATTGAGCTAAATTATATCATAGTGATATCCAGTTCCATTTAAAAGTAAGAGAAAGAAGCTCAATTTCAAAGCTGCACCAATTCAAAGGTGCCCCACTTCCCCCTACAGCAAAATTTCATAAGAAATTTGTCTGAAAATATTTAAATATGGACTTTTTCGCAAGACCCCAACCTGCATTTTAAAAAAATTGCAAAAATATTAAGGCTTCGGGGTAAATAGGTGGTTAATGTAGCCATAAGTTATGAATTCACCCTACGGCACTATTTGGTGCAGTATGAAGAATTTTCCTCGCATCTTCATTTTAACAACTTGTTTATACGTCTTGCAAGTTTTTTTCTCCGTATTTGTGAAACTTTTACAATATTACAAAGTATTTTATGCAATTTTTTGACTTAATTCACTCTTTAATATCTTTTTTTTTTGCAAAATGTCTCGGAGCTTCGACATGCATAATCGATGTTTAACTTTACGAAAATGTGTAAATTTGTTTATTGTGTGTATGCTAAAGGAAGTGAATGCGATTATGCAAGTAGTGTCGGATAAAATTGAATATATATTAATGAACATTCTCGGAATAAATCTTCAATCGTCGGGAAAGCTAATATTCAAGAGCGGTTGATAAACCTTGTTAACCCAGTAATTGCATAAGGTTCTTTGAAGTCCCAAGTTTTAACGGGTTAGTTAGAAGTGCATTGTGCATTATTAATTGTTAGTTTAGCTAATGGCAATTTTTCAAGTCATCGAAGATAGGACTTGAATGTTATTTTTACCACGGAAAACACGTGACAAATTTTCAAGTGATAATTGCGGAAAGTCTTTGTAAATTTCTCTTGTAACTTCTCAAATAGATGTCGTATTTAAATCACTCACTGGTGCTAATATATTTACTTGTAGATTCAGTGAAAAAATATAGTTTTTTTTCTTTGATTCCCAATATAAACATTTTCCTCTTCACACCATTTGTTGTATACTTTCCTACACGCGAGCATCATCTTGTATCTTCCCATGACTCCCGAGAAAACATCATTGTCGATTTTTCCCATCAGAAAATTTTCTCCACACCCAGAGTTTGGTGAAGAAATTGACGCATCTTCATCGAGATTGCACAAAAGAATCTTCATGTTATTGGGCTCTGAATGTCCAGAGTTAATTTTCATCGTCATTATGCACGTGAGTGAAAAGCGAGAGCAAGATGGGGTACAATTGTGACGATTGCAAATGACTTTAAGCATCAATTTAATATAAAACTAAAATGCAGACATACTCCAACTACTCACACTGATTCAGCCTTTTACACTTTCTCTCCCGAAAAGAAACCAAACAACCAAATTGTTGTCGCTTCGACGATGTTGTTGTGTAGCGAGTTGTGGCTTCAGAGGCCAGAGAAGCACGATTAATTCTGATAAGATGCACTTAATGTGAAAATTCATAAAACATTAAAGTATTTCTTTTTCAAAAAGCACCAGAACAAAAGGAAATTTGCAGCGCACTTGTGCTTTTCAGCAAAACATTTCACCAGGGATTATCCTTTAGGAAAATTCTTCATGAAGATGTATCACCCAATCATCACAATTGATTTCAGAAAATTTATTTAACTTCACAGAAGAACATTCCACACTTTTAATTCCACTGAACACCGAACTCACACAGCAGGAGATCCCTATTTAACAAAAAAAATCCCACGATATATAGACCAGAAATCTCTTGCAGGAGGCTCTTGTGGCCAGCTGGTGGCTCGAATAGCATCTGACTCGATACTTGACAGTGTGGTGAGCTTTAACTCTCAGTCTTGGATTATCGTCGAAGAGAGACGCACATTTGGAAGGGGAAAGTGCGAGTGCATTCCATAAACAATTTATGCAAGAAGTAAGAAGTACCATCAAAAGAAGCTTCGAAAACTTCTGTTGCAACTATGCAAATGGTAATTTCCACCACCAAATACAGATTTTCTTGCCATTAAACTGTTGTTCTTTGATGAGAATACCACGAAGAAGACACAGAATCTCGGCCAAATTTGGCGGGAAGTGGTTTTACTCGTGCCTTTGCAACTTTATAAGGTTTTTCCACGAAAGCTCTACGAAACTTTTTGCTATCTACATTCAATAACAAATTGTAACTCATACGTGAAAAGTTTCTTTTATAAAGCAGAACTTCAGGCGCTTAATACACTTTTTAAAATGAAATATTGAAAAGTACTTTGAAAACGTTATGGAATATATGAAATATTATATTTTCACATGAACAAAAACAAAAACTTGTATCTTTAGAATTTTTATATTAGCACTACTATTTAAACTAATTCAACAGCGCAAATTTCAATAAAGATGCTTTCGTATTCACGTTGAACAAATACATATCTAAATATAAATATTTATGGATAGATAGTATATATTTATTCCAAATAATCAAGAAATGAATATTAAACTGATGTTCACGTTACCCGAATATCTGCGTTTAATAAATAGATTGTATTGTATTATTACTCAAATTTGAATATATAATATAGGGGAAATTGAGGCAATAGTTAACATGAGATAGGGTATGATGGGGTAATTTGGAATCATGTCTAATTTAGAACTTTGAGATTTCCTAACAGTTTCAGATAGCAAACGGAGAAAATAACGAAGAAGTACTCTTGAATGTAAGATCTTGTACTTCTTCGTGCCTTTCTTTTTCTCTTTGACCATCTGATACTGTCATAATTCCAAAATAATCATGATTCCGAATTACCCCATCTTGCCCTAATTGTAAACACTGTAATGTTTTTAATATTAGATACAGCAGAACCCCGCTATAGGCCATCGCTCTATAGTCCACAATTTATCGACCGTTGATTTCAAAACACTGATTTTAAGTTAGGTTGTTTTTTAGTACGCGACATGCAATGTTGTCATAATTATTTTAATATTTTTGGCAAACTTTATTGAGTAGTTGTGATAATTGTGATCCATAATGAAGAGAGCGAGGAAAAGTACCACAATCGCAAAAGAAAGTGGAAGCCGTCGAGCAATTTCAATAACAAAAGTCGTTGACAATTTAAAAAAAAAAACATGGACTATTTTGCGACCCAAGTGTCAAATCTGGAACCAAATATGGCCTATAGCGAGGCTCTACTGTATTAGACTTCAGAGGATGAAATTTATATGAATTCATAGATACTATAGGGATCCTTATTCACTGAAAAAATGATTGACATAAGTTCAAGTAAGAAATAAAAATCAATGTTTAGAACTACCCCATGTTTACTACTGTCCCAGTTTCCCCTAAACTGTTTTTTTGATATGATATCTCCTCTCACACTTTCTTTGGTTTATTTCTATGAATAACAAATTTTGAAAAAAATTAAAATAAAAATACTTAAATTAAACAATTCGTGTCTCATTGTGCTGGGGTCACGGAGTCGTATTCTTTATTGCTCCCTCTTCATTGAGGAGGTAACTATTTGGACTAGAACGAACTTCCTGAGAAGAAACAGCAGCTTATCCTAAGCTCTTTGCATCTTATGCTATACTTTTCCTTCCTCTTTTCTTTTTTTGCTTATTTTTAGTAAACTTTTCTTAGATGATGCAGATGGCTCATACAACCTGATGAAGAGTTTTTCACCGATTTCACTATGGAGGTTGGTCAGCAACACTAAGACGGCGGAGGACGCTAGTACTCAAATATAAAATTCATTATGCTCTGTGTCTCTGAAATATGCTTTCAAGAACATAAGCCCAAAAGCAGTTATCAATCAATAAATTGACATAGGGAAAAAGTATCTATAGATCTGATATCACTGTCCTGAAGGGGAATTCTGTAACAGTATGACAATGTCATATGACAAATTTGTATGGTAAAATTCGGGAGTAGGGCAACATAAAAGCCCAGTGAGCATCGAATGGCCATAGCAAGGAACTCTGAAGCTTTTAATAACTGATCTAAATCGGATTTATGGTTAGTTCTTCCTGATTTACCATATTAAAAATAAAAATTTGTCACATGACATTGTCACACTGTTACAGAATTCCCATTGGTAAATGAATTTTGTTTTAAAAAAAATTTCTGAAATAAATTTCAAGCAAATTATTTATATGCTATTATTAGGGAAGTTATGTTTGAGCAAAATAATAAAAATAGAATATATATAATAAAAATAATTTTAAAAAACTATTATAAATAGTAATTTTTATTTTGTTTTAATGAGGGATACCAGCTTTATTGTAATTGCTTTGTGGGCTTTGTGCTTTTGAAGTCAGTGAATAAATGGAGCTGGTAGAAGAAAGTTCGAGTTCTCATCTACCACATGCTTAAAAATGAGTTCTATTTACGAGTTAAAGCATTAAACTTTTCACGATTAAAAATATCAAGGAGGAACAATTAGAGATCATTAAAAAATATTGTAAGACCACGCGGTATATCGTAAATCATATTTAAAGTACATAAAAAGAAATTTAAATATAACTGAATATCCATCTCGTTGAGTGAAATAGCATAATAATAACTTTTGTTTTGTTTTATTAAAATAAATTAAATAATATCTTTCTGTGTTCTTAAAACAAATTTTGAATTGATGGATTCTAATTTACGACAATAAATTGAATTCATTCATCAAAATTTTTAATTTGACAGCATTACTCTTCATTTGCGACTTCGCCGTCTTAACGTTGCTTCCAACCTCCGCATGATAATAATTTAAAAAGTCTATTCATTAAAGTTTGCAATATTTATTAAAAAGTGTGTTTCTAACTAAAGAATAAGACTGGGTCTGTTAAAGGTTGATTTCTGGGAGAGGTACAGATTATGCACAATCCAACAGAGGGGAATAATCCCAAAAATTCAATTTAAATATTAATTTTAAAATATTTAATCTTAATATTTAATGTTTAATCATAATATTTTGCTGCTGTTAGCGTTGGTCTCCCTATTGAACCACACACTGGAAAATAAGGACATTTGCAAAGCATTGGATAGCAGCACAATAGAAATTTCAGTAAAAGCAACAGATTCTTTACTGATAAAGCAAGCAAGAAATGACCACAGCATACTCTCACAATGCAAAATAGAAACAGTTTGATTAGGGTTTCAAGTCACGCATATATCCTGACAAATAAGATATACGGACAGGCTATTGAAAATCGACAACGAATGAATATTCACAGGGGGAAGTGGGAGACTTTGAGTCAGGGCAGCTTTGAAATTGATCTTTTTTCTCCTATTTTTATAAATGGAACTGAGCCTTATCATGATGTAATTTACCATCGCAATTGGTTTGTTGCCCTAAATTATATCAGAATAAGGTTCAGTTTTATTTGAAAATAGGAGAAGAAAAGATCAATTTCAAAGTTGTCCTAATTCAAAAGCGCCCAACTTCCCCCTATAGGACTTGAACGTAAGAAAACAAAGAATCGCTCCTTTAAAATTACAAGGGACCAACTTACTTTTTGGCGATTTTGAGATCTTAATGCACTCAGACAGAGAATTTAATAAAATTTCAGATGATATGAGTCAATAAATTTCTTTATTAGGAAAGTTTTTCAAAATTTTACTCCTTATGATTGCTTGCGCGGTTTTGTTTGAAGTCAAGGGGCACAAAATAGATTTATCGTTCAAATTTTTGTGAAACAAGGAACTGACTCAAGCAAGTTGATCCCGTGTCATTCTAATTTCATGAAGAATTGCGCATCATTTAGAATGACAAAGAGCTAACTCATAAAAAAAACATATTTTGAAAGATAAAAATATGTATGTTTCGATGTTTCTAATAATGCTCATAGAAAAGAATTAAATTATTTTTATTAACATACTTAATTGAGATAATTATTTACACAAAGTTGAATCTTTCATGTTGTCTCCTGAAAAATGGCTCAGATTGAGTTGGCCCCTTGTAATTTCCAAGGAGCGGTATGATCATTTAAAGAGCATTGTTCTTTTAAAGTAATTCTCAATGTTTGAAGATTCACAATAGAAAATTCAATGGACATTTTCGACAAATTTATTGAACTTTCCATGTAAAACGTACCAGAATTTTTGTTGGATTGTTTACAGGACAATAGTTGAATGCCCAAAATTTAACCCTATAACGTCCAATTTTTAAATATGCAAAAAAATGTTCAATAAACTCAAAAATACCATCCGTTTTTCATTTTCTCTTTTAGTTTAGGCGAAAAATGCAAAAATATAATAAAAAAATTTGAAACTCTTTTTGCTTCTAAAATTCACATTTTTACTTTTTTCAAATGTTTAAATAAAATACACAAAGAATCTAAATCTTAAATCTTTAAATCTTGAATCGGGTAAAATATTACTCTATATTTCAATCCCAGTGTAGTAGTAATGTTGTCTGATTAGTTACAATGAACATTTTAAAGCTCTAGGCTAAATCAGAAAACTTAATGCAATTATTTTATGGTTCAAAGTTATAATAACATAGGGGAGTTCGGGCAGATTAGTTAGGAATAAATTAGATAGTGGAGGTAGTGGAGTCTTTAATTTTTCCTCGGAAAGTATTTCGAATACTATTTATTTAGAGTAATTAAGTCCCTCCGTATGCACTGAAATATTTATTAGTTTTATTCAAACATGTTTTTCACAAATTATAGGCAAAGAACGATTTTTATTGCTGGCTAGTTGTGTCCCGGTCTCCTCTATAGATTAACCGCATGTGATAAGATTTCGATATGAAAATAAATATCGTAGATCGCAAAGAGTATTTTCGTATTTATTTTGAGTTATGGGCCATTTCCATTGAGAAAATTTTCAGATTTTTGTAATTCCCAATTCACATGAAAGCTCACAAAAAGCCCAGTTTTAAATACGAATATTTCGTTGACATTTGTTTGTTTTGGTTTGGCTTTTGGGTAAAAATGCATAAAAACAACCGAAACCTTCATGAAATCACTGCTAAAGGATATCTTTAATCCTTTTGATTGTTATGATAATCCATTGATACGCTAATTGAAGCGATAGTGAGGGGTAATTGAATCAATTACCATTTTAACACTTTAAAACCCAAAGTGGCATTTTACTCCAATTTTAAGTTTGGAGCTTCATAGTAGGAATTCTATTCAATATTATGCTAAAGTGATAACACGAATGTGTAGAGAATTTAATTAGCTTTCGTTTAGTCCAAAAAAATAGTTGATAACTTTTTTATTATTTAAAAAATTGGGAAAAAACCAAAAAAATGGGCGTAGAATACCCAAATTGGCGTAAAATGCCACCTTTTTTATATGGAGTTTGCATCCGAAATGGACATTTGAATGGTTTATTCTAGATAACCTAAAAAATGTTAACATTTTGTGAATTTTATCACGATTCGAAAAAATTTTAAAAAATACGTGAAAATGTAAAAATAATTCTTATATTAAAAATTAAATAATATAAAACCTAAAATTGTTGTAAAGTGGTACTACAGAGAAAAATAAGGTGAAAATTCACTTTACGTCTTATTTTTCTTTTCCGCATTCCTATTGGAACTTCACATAAAATTTTATTAAACAAAAAGCGCAAATTATATATGAGAATTTGAAAATTTTACAGGAAATTATATAGATATGTGTTCTAAGATCCTTACCAAATTGCTAAGAAAAAGGAAATTCAATAGAAATTGGCTTTTTCCTACGAAAATCTGTAAAAATTCACTTTGGCATTTTTTGTCCATTTTAACAAAATTTATATAAGATTGACAAGAAAATTGGGAAAATATTTATTCAAAAAATAATTTACGAGTCCTCGAACTGCTGTAGAAGTCTTACGGAACAAAAAACTTGAAAATTTGGTTTTTTGTTTAGAATATCTACACTGGCATTTTATGCCAATTTGGTATTTTATGTGATTTTTTGACTCGGGTTTTAAAGTGTTAAAACAGCAATGTCACTATTTTCTGACGCACTTCGAACAGTTGCCCGTCTTTACCATAAATCAGGGTTGTGGGCATACCGTATCCCCAATACAGGGACATTTTCTCACTGCACTCACTACTTTCACCTTCAAAGAACCCAAATTTACCTTAATTTTATCTAAAAAAAAAAAAACACCTTCACTGTGAAATGAAAACAAGTTTTTTTTACGGAAATTCGCGCAGATGACAATTCATTGGCATGCAAGTACAAGAAGAAAACTCAATGGATGGAGCTGTTCCCTATAGGAACATAAAAATAATTAACATTTACTGTGGGACATAATAATTTTATTTATTAAAGATTTCTTTATTTAGTACTTTTGGTCATATTCTCATTGATATTTCTTGTGAATGTTTGAACTCAAGTTGACTTTTTGTTTCGTTTCTGCGGACAGTTTTGTGGAGAAGTAGCAAAACTTTTTCCACCAAAATTCTCCATTTACAAAAATTAAGAAAAACTGACTAAAATAAAATTAGTTTTTAGTGATAGGTATTTCAATCTACTTAGTATATTTTATTAAATAAATTTGAATTAAAGTGTCAGTTTAAGAAGTAAAAAGAAATATTCAAAAAAATCTTGTAATTTTTCATCAGGCTCCTAAAAAAGATAAAGGGGAATGGATGATGATTTTGAGTTAATTGAATCACAATTCGGGCATAATTAAATTATTACATATTAAGAAGTTGGTTCCTAGGAAATTAAGAATTAAGTGAAGTACGTACGCCTTATCTGATATAATTACTAACCCAATCGACTGTCATACTCACTAATCCTAATCCTTCATACCTAGACGAGTACTGAAGATTTTTATGGCTTTAGATGGAGTCCATTGTGTCTCCAATAAAATTTAAAAATAGATGGCTTCTTCTGTTAACTCTTTCGTCTCCTTGGGGCTCTGGGTATCCATGGAAAAAAGAATTTTTTTGGACTATTGAGAATCGATAAAATTCCGATTCTTCTGGATGATTACAAACTATAAGGATGTCCAAATCTAGGATATTTTTTGCAGGATCCTAATTAACTCCTGAGCTTAGATATTTTTGGTCAAAAATCGTGAATTTTCGATTTTCTGCTTCCTTCCAGATATTGTGACTTTTTTGATATTTCTAGACCAGAATAAGGAAAAACCTCTCGCGGCCAATAAGTATGATAACTAACAATTACAGATTGCATAAATTCAAAAAATAATTTTTTCTTAAATTTTCAAAAAACTTGTTCAAACTTTATGGGTACTCTCGTCCCCAAAAATCTAGAGGTCAAAAATGTAAGGTTATCCCGTCAATGCCCGCCATTTAATTTTTGACACCAAGCCTGTAACAAAATTCCAAGCGGGAGCGTCATTTTTGCCAATATGGCCGATAATTTTGACATTTGGCAGCGAGGAAGATTGCTTTCAGGGAAGTTTTTTCCTATTCTTCCAGATTTTGGTAAATTCTGATTGTCCTGGAAGTGTTTTTTGGCTCTTGAGAAAGCTTAATGTGTCTACAATAACATCGTGTTGAAAGAAATGTGTTTTAAAGTGTTATTGTGTGAAATATTTTGAGGAATCTGTTGGCAAGCAAGAGCTGGATGTCTTTTTTAGCACTTCCTGGACATCCCACAAGATACTGGTCAATAATTCTTCTTGTTTTAGTGATCAACCTTGTAAAGGAGTCATTCGACACGCAAAAATAATTCACAAAATTGATATTATTGGCTTTTGGAAAATTCAAGTTTGTCTCCTTTTCGTTCTTTTGGGGACGAGAGTACCCTTGAGTTTTCCAATTTCCCAGAGGCGGAAAAAATTCTTTTTCTACAAAAATATCATATTTGACCACTAAGACTTACAATAAAGTGAGTTTTACTGAAATTCGTTCGCTAGATATATTGTGGTCCGGAAAGAGTTAACCATATTCTGTCTAAAACTTGTAATATTAACTGAGCCCCATTAAGGCTTAAATGTCGAGCAAAGAGCAAAAATGACACTTATCTTATGCTTTAGCCATAGGATGTGTGTCATTTTTGCTCTGAGGTCCACAAATAAGGGAATACAATTTAATGTTTTTATAATTTCAATTTTTCAGTAATAAATATTCATGAACAATTGCAAATTGAATTCACTGTCAATATTTAATACGTACTATAGAGTTGTTTAAATATTTTCTATTATCTATTCATTATATGTATGACTTCCACTCCAACATAAATTTATTCGACAATTTTCAATTTCTTTTTATCTCGAAATCGGAAATTATAAAAAAAGCGTTAAATGATTTATGCAAATTATTATTAATGTCTAGCAGGATATTATTAATGTACAAAAATGTTTGTTTTGCAATTGCTGCATGACCTACCAAAACAGAATTTATCAATGCAAAATGCAAGGATTTTAATCTCTCCCTCAGAGGAATAGGGATGCTGGTGTATATAAAGCCGAACGTCAGCGAGATACTTTCAGTATGCTTTTATCCTTCAAAGAGAAATGTTCGTCCTGAACATTACCTCACAGTTGTGAAATTTCTCAAACTTGTACTCTACAAGTGATGGCATTTTCCAAGTGTTTCACGTAAATTTACTCCTTCAAAGATATGTGCACTATCGAGCTTAGAATATAATCAAAGACTAGGATGGTTGAGATAGGTTGTAGTGAAGAATTCATCTCATTGTTTTCTTAATTAAATTCTGATATCGTTCGACGCAATCTATACGTACACCGTTTAATTAATTTGCATCTCTTTTGAAGCTTATCTCTTCAATAGTCTGCGAGTGATGTGTAAGTGCAGATTAATCGTCTGTTTATTCAAATTGAAAGTGCGGGTAATGCAAATTTAATATTACAAGATTTGTTTACCGAAATGTTTACCACAGCCAACAATACAACATTGGCCACAGAGGAGCTCCTTATGGAGCCATGGGCATACAATTTAGCTGCAGTTGTACTGGCCCTTATTGGGATTTGTGGCTTTACATTTAACCTCTCAGTGATTTTAATGATGTTCAAAGATTGGCAACTTTGGACACCAATGAACATAATTCTATTTAATCTGATTTGTTCAGATTTCTCAGTGTCAATTCTTGGAAATCCCTTCACGTTTGCCTCAGCCGTAAGCTGAGGATGGATTTTTGGACCGAACATCTGTACCTATTATGGCTTCATTATGGCTTTTCTTGGTACTAAATTATCTCGATTAATTACCAAAAAATATCCCAAATGATTTAAAGACATTGTTTTACTTGCAAATTAGTTTGACTCTTGAGAAGTACCCCAATTGCAGGTATAGGCTCAATCACGACCCTCACGGTTTTATCCTATGAGAGATGCTGCCTCGTTAGTTGCCCTTTCACAACCAGTCAACTCACAAAGAGACATGCAATCGCATCCGTAGCCTTCATCTGGAGCTACTCCTTCATGCTCACGTCTCCACCACTCTTCGGTTGGGGACAATATGTCAGTGAAGCCGCCAATATAAGGTAAGTGGAACAGCTTAAAAGGATATTCTTAAAACTTTCCCTAATTTTTTCTGACTTGAATGTTACATCTGCCATCAGACCTTACACAAATTGATACTATGGAATGTAACACATAAGAATTTTGCATTACTAAATTTCTCTGGCACTTAGACTGTCCGACATCTGAAGAAATACTTTTTATGATTTTTTTTTTACAGTTTACAAAATGTATGAGCAATAACCTAAATGGCTTTGATAGCATTTTAATTAAATTTACACAAATAAAGTTCACTTCTTCCACGGATTTTGATATAAAAAGCTCTTGAATAAAGTACAATTATTTTTTTTTTTTATAAATCCAATTTAGGTTAAATAGAGTAAAGTGGTACAAGTTGGACAATGGTACAATTTGGACAGGGCTTTTTTCTTGATAAACTTCATTAGTACTTCATTTTTATTTGTATATTTTTAATGCTCTATTTTATAATTTGGTTCCTTGTGTTTAAGAACAAATCTTGTACTGTATTTATCAAGAAAAAAGCCATGTCCAACTTGTACTGGAGAATTGTCCAACTTGTAGCACTATGTCCAACTTGTATCACTTTACCCTACAGCGAATTAATAGGGCAAAATTTGTTTCCTGTGGCGAATTTTTATGCAACACATTTTGCAAAAATAATTATATAATAAAAACTTCCCGGAAAAATTATATCATGCACGTTAAAAATTTAACAAGAACTTGCTCAAACAAAAATCCGAAATCCAATTGCCGTAGATTCGGGTGACTATATAATCCGGTGGTGACTTTGCTTTTGTTCCCCTACTGTACATGAGCTTTTTTTTAATTCTAGCTTTTAGGAATGGTCTTTAGCGATCGGACATGGTAGGTCGAATCGATAAAGACCGACCTTAAGTTCTAAGAAATGCTTACAAATAGCAGGGGGACAAAATCACCCCCGGATGGGGAAAGTCACCCGCGTTTACTAACTGTTACGTAAATCAAGATTACCAAAAGCAGCATATATTGATCCATGGGTCCCGGTCAAAATCCCGAAATCCAAAATCTCGAAAACCAAAATTCCGAAAGTCAAAATTCCGAATAGGCCAAAATCCCGAAAGCCAAAATCCCGTATTCTTAAAAGTCTCATAACTACTACCACGATTGCACTCGCGCTTACTGGAGGCAAAGGCAGTGTCTTGAGAAATTATTCTACACATTATCCTCCATATAATTTCATCCCTTTCAAGATTTTGAACATTCGGGATTTTGGCTTTCGGGATTTTGAACATTCGGGATTTTGGCTTTCGGAATTTCGGCGTTCGGGATTTTGGCTTTCGGGATTTTGGCTGCCACCATAATCCAGATCTAATTAGAGACAGTGTCCCTTTTATAAGAAGTGAGAACTACATTTGCTATAGGTATATGTTTTCCGATACAGATACATTTAATTTCTCTTTAACAAAAAGATGAGAATACTAAGAAAAAATTTATGTGTATAATGTGCGATAAACCTTGTAATAGGGACAAGGAAAATACGATCAAAATTCTGAGATTTCAAATAGGAAAACTCAAAATTTAAAGGTTAAATATTTTGCATTAAAAATCAATCAGTGATGAACTGAGGATCTATCTGCAATATTTTCAATTTTCAACAAGTAAAAAGCATTAGCAAAGATAAAACTTTTTCTTAGCAGATAAGATGATGGAAAAATAGACCTTTCTTGATTTTTTCTTTTGAATACTTATAACAAAGAGCAAGCTTATCCGCGAAATATCCTGAAAAATTAAAGAAGATGAATCAAGAAAAGTCTATTTTTCCGTCCACTATCTGCTCAATCCATTAGACTGTAAATTCATTCAAAACTTTTTCTGTTAGAGCCTCTTTAAGAGTTTGATGCTCCAAAGGGCAAAGAATGATCGTAAAGATCATAAATTACTTTGCTAAAATGCTAAAATCAATAATGGGTGATTTAATACACTATTTGCGAAAATATCAAAATTCTGAGTATATCCCTTGAGACAATCATATAAAGTTATAGAATATGCATGAATATGCATATGCCACTATTATATGAATATAATAGAATAGAATAGTTGGATGATTCCTTGAATTTCACGGGTAAGCAAGTCCAATCTGACTAAAAAGTTGCAGTTTAACTTTTTTTTAACGTATTTTAAGTAAAACTGAGACCTTTTATACAGATTTGATTTGCTTATCCATATTATTATCCATTATTATTTATCATCCATTATTATTTTTATCCGCATATTTGCTTATCCAGGGAGTCACCCAACCATTCTTAGCACATTTATCAATTTGCCATTGATCTTTGTAATATTTGGGGCCTATATTTCTTCAAGAACCAACTGGTTCTAAATTTTTTTAACTGATATCATCAGGTCATTAACAGAGATACTTGCAATACAGTTATCAACCCTCTGAGTCGTAACTCTAGGTCTGCCAGTAGCATTTTCCAGATGTACTGTGCCTCATTACCATAAATTTTCTCGATTTTATCTATATTCGTGTCGTGATTTTCGATAAAATTAAACAATTCACGACGCAGATACCTTTCGGCAGTATCTCTGGACTATTATCCATCTTGTAACTTCTTCTAACTTGCCATTTTAACTTAAATTATAAAGTTGCAAAAAAAATTATTATTATTATTTGTCATCACTTTTATATGTATAAATTGATCATTACAAACTTTAGAAATGTATAAACCCACCATTTGTCTCTCAAATGATATAACTTCAAAACATAACTGGATTAAAAGAAGTTAGTTGCACGTATTTGACCATTTTGAGTAAGTTTTCCAAATGTGTCAAGAAACTTTTGGCCGATTAAAAATGCTTGGAAAACCAACTATTTTTGATATGAAGTAAAATTAATTAAAATCTTTTAAAATACATAAATAAAATCAATGGATTACAAACAACTCAATTGTAGAACGAAAAATTTTAAAAAGTTTTTTTTCTATTAGTTTATCCACCTGGTTTCTCGAACATAGACTTTTCAATTGATTTTTGGACAACACTGTATATAGAGCTAATTTTACTACAAGATATTTAACGTCATAGGACGAAATTTGCTATACGATATGTAGCAAAATTTGCTTTAGGTGTAGTAAGTCTTTCGAACATTGTATTCTGTACATCCCTTATTGATTCACATTCAAAATTAAGCGATTAAAACTTATTTCAAACTTCATCCACAAAACTTCTAATCTACTTTACGAGAAATTTAACATTTATATTTTAAGAAGTCGTGTAAATATTATACGAGGTTTTCTGTGGTGGTATTCGATTCAATTTTAGAAGGTGCTTATGAATAAATCACTGATTGATGAATTAATCCAAACTTTCAAAAACAAATTCCGAAATCCCATCACTTCTACAGAAAACCAGGGGTATATAAATCGCAAATTACTCAAGAACCAAAATCAATAAATTTAATCATAGAGACGTTTATCGTTCTTGATAAAATATGAATGTTTTTTATCTGGATTAAAAATTGCAATATTCGCCTGTCAGTTATATAGAAGAGTATATATATAGTAAAAGAACCACCTTCAAATCCCATAATAAATTTTTAAGAAAGTTCTTTGCATTTTTCCCATGAAGGAAATTTGTGTATATATATCACAAAAGCAATTTTCCGTGCAGTTGTTCAGTGAATTGGGAGTCGCAGACGCCAAATGCAACAAGCTACATCATTTTCCTCTTCGTAATGGGTCTGATTTTCCCCGTAATTGTTATATCCTACAGCTATATTAAAATTATCCGCACTGCAAGGCAGGTAAAAATCTTCAATTTATGTAATTATGTAATTAAATATCTTTCCTAATTAATGCATGCCCGAAAATACTCTGTCGGCAGAAATCAGTGAAGCTGAGGAAGACAAACCGTTCAGAACGTCTTACATGGATGGTAGCTGTAATGATTATAGCCTTCATGATTGCCTGGACACCGTACTCTATATTTGCCCTGATTGAGCAATTCGCTTCTCCAGATATCATCAGTCCAGGACTGGCTGTTCTTCCTGCTCTTATTGCTAAATCCAGCATTTGCTATAATCCCATTATCTACGTTGGGATGAACACGCAAGTAAGTTGCTATATTTTATAGTTCTTCGGCAGACGAACAAATTGAACTTTATTGAATAACCCATTACCCAATAATTCAATAAAGGATATATTCACGAAATTGATAAAATTCAATTTTAAATTATTAATTCACCACCACAATAGATCCAATAGTTACTAAAAGTTCGAATGATTTGGTTGAAATTTTGTTTAAGTGGAACATATGTATCTCTATCTCGAAACCCGGGATTTTGATTATAGTTCAATTTATTCTTCAATAGATACTAAAAGTTATGCAATTTCGTGAATGACTTTGTTTTAACTACAACGACAGTGCAAGTGGTAACTCGAAGTTTCTATGATTACGACATTTGTTTATACGAAAAGTTTAAATTGCTTCACACTTTACTAAAATCTAGCAATTAGAATAACAAACCCTGAGTCAAAGGATTTGTTCATTGGATTTTAATTGTTATTGTTATAGTTCTTCTGTGATGTCACTCGATAAACAACGCCTTTGATTATGTTGAGTCAAAACCAAAATTTTTATAAAATTTTATAAATTAAATAAAAAAAAAAATTTAACGTCACTCATAAAAAAAACTAATTTAAATATATAGTTTTAGAGCTTCAATATCGCTAAAGAACTCGTAGAGAATTAAATATGACCACCTTAAGATGTTTATTAAGTAATTTAGATCCATTTTGCAAACATTAAGGTTTTCTACTGAACAAATTTAATTTTTATGTCTTCAGCACAACTTTTAGCTCGGTATAATTTCGCGAAATCAAAATTCATGTAGCTTTCACTCTCAAACGATTTACGTAAGTCTATCCCGCTCTTTCGGTCTAAAAATTGGACTGAACTAAATTTAATTTGGCGTGATGTTCAAAAGAAGAAAAAAAGATGCCAAAAAGTAGGATAAACAGACATATGCAAAGCTTTTAAGAAATAAAGGGATGTAAATTTAGACTTTATGAAATCTTCCTTTTAAATTTTTGCTAGCAAAATTTCATTTTTATGATGGCCAAATAATGACCAAAAGACCAATATACTAAATTCATTTTTTAGCTGATTAAACTTGATTATCTATTGGCCAAATTTATTTTTTAATGAAATTCAATCGAATAAAATTTTACCACTTATCTTTCTTTTAATTGAAAACTAAATTGAAATTTCAATTCTGAATTGAAAGAAAAAGACAATTATATCTCATTTCAGTTTAAAAGAGAATCAGGCAAAAATTCAATTCATTTAATTTTACTAAATCTAAAAAGTGTTTCAGCGCAATTACTGACCAAATTTAAGTTTTTGCTGACTAAAATTTTATATGTAACTGACAAAATTTAATTTTTTACTGATTAAACTCAAATTTCTATTGACTAAATTTATAGTTCATTGACCAAAATTAAATATTTGCAGATAAAACTTGATTTTAATCTGGCCAAATTCAATTTTTTGATGATAAAAAATTTAATGGCTCAGGCACACCTCTTAAATCAAGAAAATTTCATAAAATTTAAATACAAATCTCTTTCTTTTTCAAAAGTTTTACAAACGTCGTTGTGACGTTCAAATAAAGAGTAACGAGAAATACTGCGATAGACATTATGAAAAACATTTGAGAGAGAAAGGGATGGGAATTTAGATTTTATGAAATTTTCCTGATCTAAAAGGTGTGCTCTAAAAGCTTAGCATTTTACCGATCAAATTTAATTTTGTGCTATCTGACATTAATGCTTTATGACCCCGGTACACGATTTAGATCAGGAAAATTTTATAAAGCCAAAATTAACATCCCTTTCTTTCTTAAAAGTTTTGGATACGTCTATCCTATTTCTTCGCACTCTTCTTCTTCTTTTGGACATCACACCAAATTAAATATAGTTCAGTCCATTTTGAGACCGAAAAAGTGGTATATACTTATGCAAATCTTTTGAGAAAAAAAGACGCGAATTTTGATTTCATGAAATTGTCTTGATCTAAAAGGTTTGCAGGAGCCGTTACTGAACATATTTAATTTTTTTCCTTGCAAAATTTAAGTTTTCACTAACCAAAATATAATGTTTTATGGCTCCAGCATAGATTTTAGATCAAGAAAATTTAATTAAATCAAAATTCACATCTCTTTCATTCTCAAACGTTTGGCATATGTATATCTCATTCCTCAGCACTCTAAATTCAGTAGACCTAAACTTTATTTGTTATGATATTTAAAAGAAGAAAAAGAGTGCGAAATATTGGGATAAACATATGCAATAAGTTTGAGAAAGAATGGGACGCGAATTTCGATCTCATGAAATTTTCCGGATTTGAAAGGTAAAGTATTTTTGTTGGTCAAATCCAATTTTACACTTAATTAAATATTTTGCTGATAAAAATTTAATATTTGACTGACAAAATAATAATACTGAATTTTTGTAGTTTATGAGGTTACAAATTTTAACCTCGTATGGCATTTCTCATATCGAAAGTCATCAGTGACAATTCTCAGTAGTGTGCAGAATTCGCACCCAGAAAGTCAAAGTCAAAATAAAAATTGAATTAAAATAGAACTAATCTGTTGACTTTCTTAAGGCAGGTTTAAAATTATTTACTATTTGGAGATGATAACATTATGAGATATCGATTTCAATTTATCCAGGAAACCTGCGTGCAGAATTTCTATAAAATCATTGAAAAGATGTTTGTGCCAAACAATAAATTGAATTGCCTGATTGGAATCTTTTATCACGATCTTTAAGGAAATATACCAAGTTTATAGATACCGCATTTTGATAATAGAGAGAAGATTAAATTCACGTATTCCCAGGAAGAGAGTTCGAAATCAATGAATAAAATTCACATGTGCTTTTGCAAATAATCTACTTGCAGTATCGTTCATCATGGAGAAAACTCTTTGGGAAAAGTACAGAGAGATGTATGGCTGAGAGCACAATTAATCCAACCGGAAGTACCAGCAATCATTCAATGTACTGCCAAATAGATTTCAAGAAGAAATCACACAGAATCAACAATTTTTTTGGCAAATCGAGAAAAGTAGAGGAAGCACTGGAATTTCAGGATCAAAGTATATACGAAATGTCTGTTATGGTACCAACGGATCGAAGTATGATTAATTCCATTGACGATAGAACAAATAATTGCTAATTTATTGAGGTGTAAATGTAAAACAACAAAGACCGTCAATTTTCCACTCTTTCAACTGGCTCAAAATGATATTGTACAAAATTACCATAGAAAATTGTGAGAGGTAATTAATCGGTTTCACCGTGCTTAATTGAAATGCTTTTAACATTTCTTTTAGTGTACCTATTGTTAGCTGTTGGAAGTTTTATTTTTTTAGACCTAACAATAAAAGGTGGTTTTATTAAAAATCTGCAGAAAAAATATTAACGAGATGCTCCATTAAAAATTTTACTCATCTAATTTGCAAATAATACTGTTGAGAAAATTGTACCCCTGCAAATCAATCTTTTCGTGCTTCTATCTTTTCCTGATGTACAATTTCCTCAGTCCATTCATTACAAAAGTGAAAATTCAATAAAACCTAATAAAAAAGTCTAAAACAGTTAGTTTATGAATAAATATTATATAAACTAATTCGCAAATGATTTTCATGGTGAAATAAATTATTTTAATTGATAAGCTCCAAGTGTTTCAATGCTAAAGAACACAAAGCGATTCAGATGAAGTTGAATTTTGCTACAAAGTCCAAGTAAAGGTATTCCTACTGTGATAAGTTAATTCATTTCACTTCCAACATTTTAATGTAATTTGCGGGATTTGATTTAAACTTACTAACAATCCTAAGCTTGAAATTTAATTTTCGTGAAGACAATTTAAAGATAATTTATCTGAAAATTGCAAATAATTGGATCCCCTGCGACCGAAGGTGTTTCAGATTAGCCAAATGCCTATCATATTTCGTATTAAATGATAAAAAGAAACAACATTAGACAAAATAGGTAGCAAAGCGTCCAAGCTTTGCAGAATGCTCGAATTCACTAGTAGAAATTTCTTTAAAAAATTCCTTTTTAAAGAAAATTTCCTCTATCCTTGTAGGCAGAAACGACAGAATTTAAAAAAAAGGAATTTTTAAAAAAAATTCTACTAGTGTGTAGACGCCAACGCTATACCCAGCTAAACTTAAAAAGTACTTTCGCATAATTTATCCCTCTACCGGTTCTCAATCGATTTGAACAGAATTATAAATCACTCGAAACATTGCCCAAAATAGCTTTAAGAGTAATAAAATTAATTTCAGGATTCAAATTAGTTACCGATACATAATCCATTATAACCGATAAGGACTTGTCAGAAATTCTAAGAAATTTCCAACGAGCCTAAATATGATACCATTCAGTTGAGAAATACGCTCTCTAGAGCCTTTTTAACCTTTGACCTTGAATAACTGTTATTAGGATTTTATCACCGGTATTTTCGTATAAGGACGAAATGTGCGCAATCAAAAAGAAATGGCAAAGCATCCCAGCTTTGCGAAGTGCTATAACTCATGAGAAAGAGCTGTCCGTGTATTAACTTTTCGCATGCTTTTTGAGTACATACCACTTTACTACCGATTAAATTGATTGATCAATTTACCAACGTATTGCCAAATCAAAAATTTATTTATAAAAATAGGTTTTAGAACATTTTAGTATGAGTAACAAGCTTTCGACTGAAGACCGGTTAAGTCCAATGTGGTCGGGTTGGAAATTTCAAAATCTTTCAAAAAAAATCCAAATTTAAGCAAATCGATTGAAAAATAGGCCCTCCAAACTTTAATCTCCGAAAGTTCGATATCGAAATGGTTCTCGAACATGTCCGAAGACGAAATATTCGCCTTGACTACCTCTAAAACCTGTTCGAATTGAAAGAAATTGTAGGAGCCGTTTTCAAAATAACCCATAAAAACATGATTTCGGAGGGGAAAGAGGGGGGTTGGGAGGGAAATAAAAAAGGTTGTCCTAGATAATATTGACTTATGTCGGGTCGTCGAAGATGGGAAGTCGATATCTCTTACCGTTTGGCCTCTAGCCATGTCACAAGTTGAAAAAAAGGATTATATAACCGCTCTCTCTTTGAGTACGAGCAGTAAAATGAAAAAAGTCGCACGACGCGTTTTCAAGCAATCCCAAAAAAAAAGAAAGTGAGGGGCATGTTAACCCTTTAAGGACGATTGGGTCACCGGTGACCCAAAAATGAAATTTCTCCTACGGCCTTCTAAAGTTACGTTTTGCTCTTAAAAGTCAGAAAAGGTTATTTTTTGTGACCTCCGATTTTTGACCTTCTCGTCCTTAAAGGGTTAATGATCCCAGAGTTGACTTATGGGGTGGTTCCTAAAGGTCCCAAAACTCTATCTCTATCCATTTGAGCTTTAAAAAAAAATTGAAACTTCAAATTTCTATAATTCTACAAAAATACAACCCCTTAGAGAGGGAGGAGTCGAAATATATAACTCAAAATCAAAGCATTGTAATACTGCTCTCTCTGTGAAGTTCAATCAGTAAAATGTTTGAATAGGGCAAAATCTTATGGGACTTTTGAGTGCCGATTTTCTGCATGAATAATCTTACGTAAAATATAAGAAGCTCAATGAAATAAACCAAAAATATGCAAGAATAGTGTCTGTATTATGACTTTTTTCAGTAATTGATTTTATGCGCCAATTTTATGTTTTATGAAGCAAAAATACCTCTCCATGTAAATTAAATTAGATTCAGTGAGGAAATAAAAAATCAATTGCGTCAAAATACCTGTAGACATTTTCCATTTTTTTTTACTTCCAGTTTTTCAATATTTTTTCAAACTATTTTGGGAGAAAAAGCAATTATTTTGGAGGTCTAGCCTGACTGTTTATTGAACCTCAAGCGATGTCAAGCTACTGTTGATTTTTTCCTCTTTTCTTTTCATGAAAATCAAAATGAACAAAATGAACTTCTAATGACTGAGCTTTTTCGTTCTCATTTCCATATGTACAAAAAAGCTCACGCTTTGTTTCAATAAATGCTTCAGAAGCAATTTGTATTGATTTTCTATCACTTGATTAACATCTACGATGTCCTAGAAAAAAATCATTCCTCTTACAAGATACACACGAAATATTTTATTCAGCGCTATTATATATATAAAGCGCTATTCACCAGAAGTAAATAAATTCTGAACTTTCGTAGTAATTAATTAACACGAGCAGCCTGAATATATTTGCTTTGCCATTTTATCATCTCTCCCATTTTTGGAAAGAGAAAATCACAGAACTTTCTGAAATATCTGCACTTGAAATTTTCCAGTGCCCATTTGAATTGCTGCGAGCAATAAGTTATATATCGTAATATGCATTCCTCAATTAAAATAGCCTGTTTTTGCTCAAAACATATCATTTATCACAGTTTTCCAAGATAATACTTTCATTTTCCACGAAAAATATTTTCAAAACTTTGGTTCATTTGCATAAACAAAAGATAATTAATTTACTAATAAAAACTTGAGGAAAAATTTTGATCTGACGAAGTTCGTTTCAGTTTTCCACGCTGAAACACAAAGCTGTGCTTTGAAAGCTCATACAATGCAAGAAATGTCCCCCTTGAAATTAATCACAAGCATTTAATTGAGAAATTAGCCAAGTAATTATAAACTCTGCTCAAAGTACTATAAAAATGATTTCAACAAGAAGCAACTACATCATTTATTGTGCAATATCCAACTTATCTGGATTCATCTTAAGCATTTAAAAGTGAAAAGTTCCCAACTAAATAAAATGAAGTTTCTGGTAAGTTGAACAACTTTTTCTATTATAAAAGCAAATCATTGTTTCACTTCTTTTAACTTTTCAAAGATACTTTGTGCACTTGTTGGAATAGCGGCCGGTGCCCCTGTTGTTCTGGAGCAACACGTGGCTCCAACAGCAGCAGCATTTGCAGCTCCACAGACAATCCTCAAGTATGCTCCAGCACCCATGGCAATGTCACCCCTTCTGCAATACTACCATCAACCGGCTCCAATTGTGAAGTATGCGGCTCCTGCTGCCACAAGCTACGCCACAGTCAGCCAGGTGAGGTGCAATGAGAATACTGGGGGACGCGTCATCGGCACGAGAGTATTTTGCGGTCGAAGAGCCACAGACAAGTCAATATTATTTCCCACACTTTCTCAATGTGTTGGTGATATTGCGGAAAACTTTAAAGAGGCTTTTCACTAACCGAATCGCGTTACTTGGGAATCACTTTGAGAATACGAATTATTGTTAATATTTTGTGGTTCACTTTTTTAATAATCTTAAATGTATTGACCCTTATTCTATCATTCTATTATGATTCATAATCCAATTGAAATTACAGTTTATATACACACACACACGTAATGGAAAAATTTACACACACGTAATGGAAAATTTATTAAATTCGTATCTAATATAACACTGAGAAAAGAAAGAGGGTGCGATTAACTTTTTTTCCTCATAACTTTAACACTTTTAAGGTGTAAAAATATATCAACATTTTTTAATGTTAATTTTACACCTTTTGAGGGTAAAATCAACATGATAAAAGGGTAACTTTAACCCCCAATACACCTGAAAAGGGTAATATTTACACCGATTTCGGATCAATAATGCAGGGTAAAATTAACATTTCCGGAATGTTATTTTAACTTTTTCGGATTTCTCTCACTCAGTGAACCGCGAAATGCCTCTACGATGTAAAATCTTAGATAACTTGAATACCTTTAAATATGATAAGAATTTTATCATATCGAAATAGATCAGTACATAAGACATTGACTTTAAATTAAGTAGGGGAATGTAGGCATGGTTCGCACACAGTTAGCCGGTTTACCATTCCTCATCTCGTCTCATGAGGTTAATCCATCTTATGGCAAAGAAATGACGAATTGACTCTTTGCAACCAAAGATAAAATTCACATCGTTTGAAGGTTCAATGTATGCGAACTATGTCTACATTCTCCTATACTTCACACCTCATGATCTTACCAAAAAGAAGTTTAGTTTTTATCAAAGTTAAACCATTATGAAGTAGGGGAAAGTACTCTCCCTTCGAACGTTCATGCCTTCGAATAATGTGAATTTTCTTTTATTATTCATCATTATTTCATGATGAATAATAATTATTCATCATGAATTTCATTATTTCATCATTATTTTATTCATTATTCGAAGGGTAACTTGTGGTATTTCCGGACACTTTTTAACACTCTCAAATTTAAACAGCCTAATGACTTCTCAAATTATTTTTTTCTTTCTTGATACATATATTTATGTTCCTTATTCTATCCAGAATAAGATTCTTACCGATAAATGTTGAAAAATGTATAATTTTGTATTCAAAATAGCAAAAACGGTAAAGAAGTAAGAATGGTGTATTTCGGGACAAGTGCGGGTTCGGGACAAGCAAAAATATCACTGAACCTGACTATTTACCTTTAAGTAGAAGGTCTAAACTCCACTCTTTCATAAAAAATTGTTTAAATTTCACTTGTAAAGTGGCTTAAATCGAAAAAAAACTTCGCACTGTTTGTGTTGATATCTGCAAAATTGACCACACTGAAGGTTTTGTAAAAAGTGGAATGTGATACTCACAATTCAAGCGTATTTCACACTTTAAATTAAATTAAATTTCAGAAGCCTTATGTTTGCCTGATACGTAAAGAGCTTAAAATTTCATATAGAACTTAAAAATAATAAGAAAATAAATATTTAGTTAGAAGATTTTTAATGTGTTCAGAAATACCCATAGGGGGAAGTGGGGCACCTTTGAAATGGAATTTTTGACCTATTTTTAAATAAAATTGAGCCTTATCGTGATATAATTTAGCTTCTCAATCTGTTTGTGCAGCTAAATTATATCACGATAAGTTTCAATTTTATTTAAAATTAGGTGGAAAATTGCAATTTCAAAGGTGCCCCACTTTCACAGGCGCCCCACTTCCCCCTATTATGTCCCGAAAAGCACCTTGTCCAGAAATACCACACGTTGCCCTACTCATTTATCAATCGATTTAGTCAATATTGAATGATACTGAAATTTAAATACAACTATATCGTAATTCTGCGACTTGAGTGGTATTTTAAGGATTTTCGATTTTCTTGATTATTAAAAACAAATTGTGCACTTTCAAAATTAGGTTTTATATTAAAAAGTTTGTACTGGACATTTTTTTAATTTTAGATTTTCTAAACTCTGCCGTGTAACTGACGTTTTCTGGATTAGCACAAAATCAATTTCTTTTAACAATTTATTAATGTTGAGAGCTTCTATCTCAAAACACCCAGGTGCTAAAGTGCCACTCAAATCGTGAAAGTATGTAGACTCTCTCAAATTGGAGAATATGGAACCGAAATGTCACAGGAATTATAGAGAAACTTAAATAGAAATTCTTGGAGAAATTCGGGGGTAAAAGGTTTTTTTTTTATTCATCAAATCTATTTCATTTATATCATTTTTTTATTTCCATAAAAAAACCGCTCAATTATAAATACACATCAAATTAAAATTTTCGCCATTCGATCTTCAAAGAACGATTTAGCAAAGTCTTCATTAAGGTTTTTCGAACTTCTTTGATGGAATGAGATATAGACATCTTTCGTTCGATGACCCTCCCAAAAGTGCTAATTCTCTTCTATTTAGGCGATCTTTTTTTCATTTTTCTCACTATCCCCTCTTGCCTCCCAAAAACTATCTTTTTAATTATTTTTAAAACACATTAAAAGGTTTTTTAATGAGACACTGAAAAACATTTTGCTCTTAACCAAAAAAAATTTTTTTTTGCATTGATTTTTTTAAGAATCAAAAATCGTTTTATTCGCTCTTTGGATATTTCTTTATATCCTCTACCTTCACTGTAAATATCATATCTGAAAGATAATTATTTTCAAAATTATAGAGATTTTAGATCTCAAAAATCCTATAACTCTGCATGTAAAATATGTAGGTGTGATTAGATGGAATCACACCTAATCTCAGCTTCAAATCGCTCTTCTGTAAAATTTTCCTACTGCGAGTTATTTGTTTCTTATTCTGAGTGGACGCTATCGGTCCAAATTGGTAATAATTCTATAAAATACCAGTTATGAAACATTTATTGTAGATTCATTTTATAATTGCTTATATTCCATTTTGGAATGGTTTTGGGTTTATAAAAAAGAATTATTTCATAACGGACTGGACTAACCACTGCAGTGTAAAAAAATGCAATGTGCCGAAACTCGTAGCATTTAGCAGTCAGCAGAGCTAAGACATTTTGCTATTCTCCTATTCTTACAAAAATCTATCTTTAAAACAACTGCGGGATTAAAGTAGTTTTCTTTAAGTTTATAGTTTCTGTTCAATTTAAAAGAAAAGAAGTAAGTTTAAGTTTAAATAAATACGACAGTTCCCAAATTTTCTCGAGAGCTAAAAAACTATATTCCCTTGCATTGTATTTGTTAGTAATTTAAATATTCATAACAAGTTTTAACTCACCAATCTGATACACGTCTAGATCGCGATAAGGTATGTTTTTAACTAACTTCTTCTTCTTCGTCTCTTTCCCTTTTCCCGTGGATATCATTACTTTGAAATTAAACAGAAGAAAAATAAAAAAAGGATTGTCATTAAAGAATGAAACTTAATTTTAAATTGAAATATTCTTAAGAATATTAAAATAGACATTTTATAAATATTAAAAAAAGTTATAACTGTTTGAAATTCAAAACAAAATTACATTCAGTGCCAAGTGCAAAGTTTTTGTCGAATAAAAATATTCTGGAAAGTTATGTTCCAAGCTTTACGATGTTACCTAAAAATTGTTGTTCTTCAATGTATTTTTATTTGCTTAGTCAAACTTTAAATATTTAATTAAAGAAGTTAAACTTAGAGTTGGATAAAGCGATGCTGTCTGATGAAGACCTATCACGATTAAATGCGCCCTGTTTAATGAACCATCTTTCCCTTAAAAGGAGTTAATTTAATTGGAGATTTATAAAGGGATTCATAAAAGGAGCCATGGATGCAGCGTTTCAGTAAAGAGCCGCTCCCACTGTAATCTAATATAACCTAAACTTAAAGTTCAATACTTGTAGTTTTATAATGAATTAACCTTTTAACAGAAATTTTAACATTATTGTAAAGCACAAATTAGAGACGAATTTAGAGACATTAAGAAACATGGATCAATCTCTCCTATTAAACTCGAAGTTGATTGGCCTATTCACATGTTGTCCCATTGCCACTTTATTTCAGGTTCATGTAATGCATCCACCATCTGTAGGCTATCATCCCTATAGCAGTCATCTAGCAGCCCCTGCCCTGCCCTACTCCAACTACTTGCCAGCCGCGGCTCCAGCTGTGGTCAAAGTAAGTGTAAATTGCTGGCCAATTAGCAAATTCATCCCAAAAGACACACTCCGGCGGATACCACGAAAATGACGCGCTAGTTTAGAGTTTGAATGCCAAATTGACTCTGGTTTGATGTATTTTTTTCGCACAGGTTGCTCCCCACTTTGCCCCCTGGTAACAGACAAGCAGCCATCGATGACGTTGAGGAATATCTGTCTATTCCCATGACAACCTGACCAGTGTTGATTTCCGCTACCAACATACCTCTGCAGAGAACCCAAAGCGCACAATAAAGACACATTTGTCGTACCCCAAACACCAGAGTCTTTTCCTTAACAATTAACTTTAATTCGAGACGTGCAATGTTCTTTGTCGAACAAACAATTTAAATATCTAATACTTAGTGCTCAAGAGACATTCTAATTTTTGGTTTGTCGTAAGCAGGAAGTCTCCTGCAGAATTGAGTGAAACTTATCAACAATGAATTCAGACGGTTCTCAGAGTGCATTTGAGAGGATTTCTAGAATATTTTCCAAGTGAATTTCCATTAGACAAAGCTCTTTACATGTAGTCCTGCCATGGAGGAGCTTAGAGAGAATGCTTAAATATAATAAATGAGGGTAGAACTAATGCAAATAAACACTGTAGAAATTTCCTTTGTTTACTCAAGGGAGGATGTATTATGTAATGTACTCTTTCAGAAAATAAGAATTCTTTCTTTCCCAAAAGACTTTCCCCAACTCCTCTTTGAATTTTAATTCTTTCATCACAGCCTTTGTCTCTCAAATCAAATAGAATTTTAAAAGAAAACTTAAACTTATTTTGCTATATAGAAACTCTTGCTATAGAAGGTTTTTGCTACAGAAACTTTTTTGATACATCTTATTTTCTATTTATAACTCTGGTCCTCTGGGATTTACAATTTTTGTCATAATTTAGCGAATATAATACGGGCTTCAGACTTAAGGCTCAATCATGTGGCATAACTTCTCTAATTTCTTATCAGTCAAGAATTTTTGGAAAATCAGACTTGGGATTGGATTACTCAAGGCAAATGACTTAGGTTTTGTAAAACCAATAAAATTGGTTAATATTTAGGATTTTTTAGACCTTCAAGAATTGGGCTAAATCTATAGTCTGAAGACTACTTTTGGATTTAATAAAAATTACAGTATGAGTTCTATAGGCCAAACAGTTTAAGATACCTATTTGGGGTCTTCGGAAATCTATTCAATAAGTTGGACTTAAGATTGTTCATACAACCGGATTATTAAACGGAAAGAAAATTTCTCTTTATATTTAGTCTTTGGTTCTTTACCCTTAACATAACCTAACCTCCTCCCTTTCTCGTTAAACCCAGGTTTTAAGAAATCTTGTAAACGCGTCCAGCGAATAAGACGACTCTCTATCCGTGTTATACAATAACCTTGAATTATTCCTTCTAATACTTTTTAAGGTCATAAGACAAACTTCTCTAGATAAAGTACAGAATATGAAAGGTATGGATTCATTTGAAAGACCTTGGAATCTTGACCAAGAAAAAACTAATTTCGATCAACCACTTTTTATTTTATGAGACTGATTTTATAAAATCAAAAATACGTTTACGAGTATTCTTAAAACGGTTTCAACGATTTTTCTCATTTTCATATGCTATGGAACTGTCCCATCCCATGATCACTGGATTATTGTTGTTAATAAGTGTGATGAGTTACATTTATTGAGAAACATAGGAAAAATATAGTCATTATGAAGCTTGGGATCGTACGAAGCATGGGCAATTTCCCTTCATTGGTACGCAAGTCAACAGTAAAAATAATACAGGACAAAGATGTACAGTGCTGTCTCTCTATATGCACACTCTCTATATGCACAGCTTCTGTGTCGGTTGCATTCAAAATCAATTATATTTAAAATAACACGGTAGATTCTAGAACAATAAAAAAATGATCATTTATTAAAAGAAAGAAAAAAACCGTTGGGAATTTCAAAAAAAGTTGTGCATATTCAGAGAGAGAACTGTCAAACTGTGCGTATAGAGAGACAGCACTGTACAGGCTCGGATCAGTAGTGGAAACAGATCTTTTCTCTATCTATTGTCCCTATTCCCGTCCAGTTTGTTATCCTGTCTGAAAAGAAACTATGTAGAGGAGAACCATTCTAAGCTCCTTTGGCATCACCGTAACGATCAAGTCCTCAAAAATTTTGTATCAATTTTTGAGAAACTGATTAAATTAAATTAAATTTTAAATTATAATTAATTTTTAAATATTTTATAAATCATTTTAAAATCCGATGAGTGGAAGGATAGGCGATGGAATAAAAGACGTTAACCATCTTTGGAATTTCGAGTTATTTGAGAGCTTATTTAAGTCTCAAATTCGATATCTATTACCATTTGTCCTCCAGCAGTTTAATACATCAATAATAACGAAAACTGGGGCACCACCGAGCACGGGGTAGCACCGAACACTGCGATTTTTTAATTAAATATTAGACTTCAGAGAACGAGACCTATATGATTTCCATGATACTATAAGGAAGCTTGCCTACTAAAGAAATATTCGTCATAGTCCAAGTAGTTTAGAAATAAAAATCACTGTTCGATGCTACCCTATGTTTGGTAGTGCCCCAGTTTCCTCTAATTTTTTCGTTTTTAGTAGACAAATTTGAATTTAATTGACAAAGTTGAAAAGAAAAATGGTCCCCAAAGAAATATTTCGATTCAAATCAATTTTTCAAAAACGATTGATCCGTCATGAATGAATTCAAAAATTGTCGTGGAATGATTAATTTTTCACAGTGTATAAAGGTAACAAAAACTCATCTTGTTCGTTTCAGCTGATTATATGATTTGTGAATGACTAAGAATTTTTATTTCAGTTTAGAAAACACCTCAATTTATTTTTCAAACAGTACCCAAGTTGAATGTCAAATGTTTTCACGCAAAAGAGGAAATCTTTATAGGAAAACACCAGCAATGAATTAACACTTGAGCTCATTCAATCTGACTCACTTTCTGTGGAATCTCTGATATTTCTAGTTTATACAATCAATTCAGGGAAGAAAAATCGTGATCTTGTGGTGTACATCTTCCCTGGAATTGGTTGTAACCTGTTGTGTGGAAGAAGGGAGTAGAGGAAAATAACTTCTGGGAAGTGAATCTCATGAATCTTTTAGTGTTGTTCTACTTTTTTGCGAGTGCATCGGGAAGTCCATCAGGTGTATGTTAGATATCTTTGTGGTTTGGGAATCTACCTCACATGGGCATCATATCATGGTTGTTTGACTGACAAACCTCCCTGAATTGCGACAATTCTGGTGGTCGATGGGGAAGGGAATTTGTTGATTGTTGTGTTCACCTCCCACCCATTCGCGCGCAACCACACTGGCACAATACACACAATTTAACGGTCAGACAACAAAAATTACGTGGCGCACAACAAAATCGATGGAGAAAATCGATCTGATCCGATTCTATTCACTTCTCCAGTCGCTGGATACTTCATTTTCATCGTTTGTTCAGTCACTTGAGTTTGATTTGCCGGATCGGACGTTGGGGTTCTCCCTCCGATTCCCAGTGACTTCCGGACTCCTGTTGAATTTTCCGCCCCGTCAAAATTTTACCCCTGAGCTTTTTACGTGCAATATTTCACCACCAATTTCCCCCCAATTCCCAAAAGTATTTTTCCGCGAAATTTAATTTTTCTTCTGGCAAATATTTCCCCACAAATAGTGCCTTTGCTGAAGAGATGGATTGGCGCCAAAATAGTCCGCTAATACAGCAGCATTGTGAATTGATAAGATAAATACAAGGCGCATGGTGTGATTTAAAAGCAATTGTTAAGAGGAATCATCAGTAGCAATTTGTGTGCCTTCAGGTGTACATCGGTGACAATGATAGAGCTATTTAATTGAGTGACTTTGCTGTGTGTGCCTTTCAATTGGGACGTCGTCGTCGTGTATTAATGAGAAACAAACAATTACTCTCTGTATAGGATACTAAAAGTGACCATTCATAGTGGGGTAGCTTTGTGAGATATTAATCATCAAAACTCACAGACTTCTCCTACACACTTATTATGATTAGCAACAGCAAAGTTTGGACAACTGCCACGGAAAATGGAATATCACGTAAGAATTTCTTTATTAACTTAAGCCCAGGGCAACGATCTAACATATCATCCCATACCTAGAGTTCAAGGGTAGAATACATCACGATATTTTTTTTTTTAATTACTCTGTTAAATGTTAAACATAGAGCATCTTTCTGAGAGAATGAAAACCTTGATGCCAATTTCAATGTCTTTCAGCCGCACGGCTTTTGCATCACAATGCGGATTTAGCCGGCATGCAAATTAATTCCGTCTCTGTACACTAAAAATCACATAAACTTCCTACACAAAACCCTCGTTAAGTCCCTTGAACCTTCTCAAATAATTTCTAAAAAAACTTTTGCCTCATAATTTACATAAAGTCCACGTGAAATGTTTATTCATTCATACAAAGCTCATCGTAACATTTTCTTCCTTCCTCACATACCTAAACCACTGACCCAGTCATTTTAAAGTCAGTGTTAGGTCGCACATCATCTTTCAACACAGTTTTTCCATGGGTGGAAAATTGCGCAAAAAAAAAATCCAGGTGAAATGCAAAGAAATCACGCAAGGTATTTATTAATTTTCTTGCGCAAGAGACGATGCAGACAAAGTGCATTATAATTTTTGATATATGTGCCCCCTCTAACAACAAAAACACCCAATTTTGATAATTGCCATAGAAAATGTATTTCCCAATAATTTCCCATCATTGCAATTTAATTTACCAAAGAGATGCTTGATTGCCTGATTACCACCAACGAGTCTCATATTGATGTGATTGTGTCATTTCCCAAAAAAAAATACGCACATGACTATATTTTTATTGGAAAAGGCAGTTAATAAATAATAAAGGTGTACAATAAAGCGAAATTCTGGGAAAGTCACAAGTTTACACATTCAAACGAGTATAACATGTGGGGTTTTTCTTTCTTGCGGAAGAAGACTAGTTTGATTTAGAGGTCATGAATTTCATTTGTAAAGCAAACAAAATAATTTTCCGAACATCTCAAATTTCATAAGTTATTGCGAATATTTGCACTTTTCATACATTCTAATAAAAATACCATAAATCTATGCTTTTCACTGCATTCATTCAACAAATCAATCGATTTTGAGATGGAAAATCCATATAATGGTGCTATTACAAAAAAAATGGGGACAGCACGTAACTGTTCTCAAAAGCTTCTACATTATTGACTTTTCCTTGTTTTGGTTCTTGTCTCGACTATTTTGCCCAGTCATCTGCGTGTTCGAAAAACATCAAATAGTCGTGATAGAAATGATCGTTCTCCTACTTTAGTTAGAAAAAAATTTGCATCAGATCTTTCTTGTGGTATGAATATAACAAATTTTTGCACTTTATTTATAGAATAACTACTTAAAATTACCTCCAAATAAGATCAAGTATGTAGTGATCCATACTTTGTAGATCACTCTATGAAGATAGTTTATAGAATTTGTAGAAGATTTTGACTAAAGAATAATTAAAAAGAGTTCGATGGAGGAATTCTCACTTGAAGAATTAAAAATAGACCATCACATAGAGATAATTTACGATCATAATTTATGATATGTGCACGTTGCAGTTGCATGTGCAGTCACAAAAAATAGAGATAAAAATAGCACATGAACAATAGTCAAAAAAAGGATTCAATGGTTGGGCAATAGTGTCTTCTCACTGAGATTTTGGTATAAAAGGGCTGCCGAAATTAGTGTAATTGTTCAATTGCCAGTAACTTCTATTGAGATCACTGGTTGTACTTCGAAGAAGAGAAATAAATACTTTTGGTGCCCAATATACTTGAGTAATCAATTGTTGTTAATCATCCTCTGAACCCACCCATTTGGAAGATGTGCTGAGACAGATCGTGGACTCGGAAAAATTCTCATAAGAGATGATATCTCTTGTCAAATAAATATTAATTTATTCAAGTTAATATTCTATTTGATTAACTAAGATTACTGGCTATAGAAATCAAGCATATTAGGATAATTATAATTGATTATCCTCAATTAATAGATTTTCTAAAGTTTTAAATAAACTAAAGCTGATCCTTTGGGAAATTTAATTCATAAAATCTTTCGGTGAAAGATCAGCCCAAACTATCATGCACTGAGAGTTTGGAATCAGGGTTTGAAATTTTATCATAAATTTCCTTAGTAGCTGGTGTACCATGGGATTACTACATTGAGGCCCAGAACATGGAGCTCGATACTCCACTTTCCTTGGTTTGTATTACACTGCCCTTTCTTTCCTTCATGCTCACTGACTTCCTGTACTCTCACGGATTGGAAATAACATAGAACTTTTAAATAATAATTGCCCAGATTATTGTGCAAAAACGGCCAATATCACCTTTACCCGATCCTTTACCGCAACATTTTACGAATCAAATTTTCACGAGAAACAACCTATTTTTTAGGTTATTTACATGTTGAATCTCACTCTAACATTAATATGCTGAAAGGCCTAAATTTCTCTATAGAACGTTGTGCCATCATTATTATTATTATTATTATTATTATTATTATTATTATTATTATTATTATTATTATTATTAGGGGAAACCGGGGCAGTAGTAAACATGGAATAGTTGTAAACATTGATTTTTAAGTACTGGGGCTTACGTTGACCATTTCTTCAGTAGAGAAGGATCCTAATAATAGTTGTGTTACTATATACAATATTTATATTGATCTCGTCCTCTGAAGTCTAATATCAACTTTAAAAAATCGCAGTATTAACAAATACCCCATGTTTACTACTGCCCTAGTTTCCCCTAGATCTCGGTATATTTAAAAATATGGGAGAAAATAGCGTTTTCAATAGCTCAATGCAGCCCTCTCTACCCTTAACTCCATTTTTAAATAAGTAGGGGAGACTGGGGCAAAATTTGTCAAAACGAAAATTTTAATATTCACTATTTTCTAAAATAAAAGAGACTAAGGCTTGAAATTTTTATTATAGATAGCCTTCATGAACCTTCTTTAACTTACAAAGTTTCAAGGGATTCGAGGAAGGATTATGTAAAATAAAAAATAATGAAATTTTGAGCCCAATTTTTGGAATATTTGGCTTACAGAAAATATCAATACTGATTAGCTCAATTTAAGCACATTTCTCGTTAAGATAGAGAAAAATTATTTTCGACAAAGTTGTAGAGGAATAAATTTCCTATAGAAATATGTCTATTTTATATTTTTAACGTTTGCGAGAGTAAAACGTCACAAATTATCCGAAGAGTGACAAAATTTGCCCCAGAAATTTTGAGAATCCCCACAAAATCGACTTTTAGAAAATGATTCGAAAATCACATTTCTTCCGAGATAGAGGAAAATAGTCTTCTGCAATGTTGTAGAGCAGTAAATTTCTTATCAGAATATGCACATTATAAAACGTTTAAGTTTTATCACAGCTCGTGAAAGAATTAAATATGCCTTTTGACAAGTTTTGCCCCAGTCTCCCCTATATTTGCATTTCAGTGGAAATTTCTACATAAAAACCAAAAAAAACTTTTGTAAGTGTCAGTAAATGCTAAGCCTCATTTGAAGTGCATCAGAGAAACTAACTTGACTATATATTAGTTTGGTCGTCTCTAGACTTTAGTCCTAATTATGTCAAGCACATTACATTATACAGAAGACTATATTTCGTAAAGTTATTCGTGCATAAAATTGCATAAAATTTCTTTACATAATCAAAATCAAGCTTGAGTCTATTTAGGTCCTTATGACCTTAAAGTAGTGCTACAGCCTTGAGATGAGTAGGCAGTTTGCTTTGTACTATCCTCATTAAATTGGTATTTTCTCATTAATAAATGCATCTTCAGCATTTAAAAATTGCCAAATTAAATAATTTGATCTAAATTTATTCTGTATTCTGCTCTGTTTTAGGATTCCCTTTTGAATCCAAAATCTGTATTTACAATAATATTATATATACATATTTTTTAAACTGAGCTAAGACCAGCATATAAAATTAAAACGATAGCTTATTGTGATATGAAACAGCGTAAAATCTTACTATCATGAAACATTTACAACATTTCATCAGGTTTTAGAGGTAGCAATAGGAATGGCAGGTATTTATTCCGAACCGTTTTACTTACTTGTTGTTAATTTAACAAACAATACAGAATCACTTAAAATAAGAAATCAAAATTAAGATATCTCTTCCTTCAAGCGGATATCGACATTTGTTTATTTAAGAAATATTTCTTTTTTTTTGCAAATTCACTTGACTTGTAAACGATATAGACAGATGTATAATGGCGTGATATAAATAAAAAAAAATATTTAAAAATAACCTGTAATTGAAAAAAACAATAAATCTAACAAAGCGTTGAATCATTAATTATCGCTTTGGGAAACGAGACTCTGTGCAGTCCCCTCAGACTTTTAAGGAAAATACCATAAATTATCCAATAATGGATGAAAATAAGTATTTTTATAAACAGTTTTTCACTCACAGAAATCCCACCTATAGCCTGCAGACTAAAACAAATTAATATGTAAATACAAGTTGAAAAGTCATCAACAATGCGTGAAGATGCATAAGCAATTATTATTTGTGATGATTCTAAGTAATATTTGCATGCAAAATCTTCGATAATAATAACAACAACAACAAAAAACACATTTTTCATCACATATCACGACACACAGTGAAGAGATTAATTGTTCTCCGATCACAATTCGTGATGTTTTTGCGTGAATCCAATTTTTATTGAGAATTCTAATTAATTATCCAATCGAAAACCACAATTTATTGTACGCGTGTACAGTAAATTTTGTGTTTGATGAGGAAAGAAAATCGAATAATGGAAGTGTCTTTTTTTTATGTAATTTTAGGGCGACCTGAATTACAGAAAGGAAAATCATCTAAATAATTCATGAGTCTTCACTAATGGCTCATAAGTTCAACATTCTAGTTATCAGTTTAATATTTACTTGAGCCTTATCTGACTAAAGAGACATTTTGCAAAGACAAATGTCTGAGCCGGAAAATTACATATGGGATGGGGGATGATGAGCTTAAGTAATTGTCATATGCAAGTGCGACAGAAGAAATCCATTAAAATGGAAATTAAATGACATATCAATAATTCATTCGGTTTATTGTGATGATGAAAAAACTGCACAAATAAATAATAATGCTAATATAGGGAGTTTTCGCAGTGAATTGTCTACCGGTTTGGTCAGGAACTTTTTCCCTCTGCATTCGCGTTCTATGCTTTTTGCCACCTAACATTAATCGATTGCTGAGGACTTTTACAGTGGCACTTTTCCAGAAAACAGTCAACCCTGAGCCTCAGTGAAGAATGCACTAAACCCATTGAGAACTTTTCGCGAATATCGCTTCACTGCATGAATTTCCGGTGAAAAACTTTTTCCCTTTTCGAGTGTCGCTTTGAATTTGAGTGATCTAAAAAATGTTGCCTTTTAGTGGATTGAAATTGTGAGAAAATAGCAATTTCCAGTTTGTTCTGGAATTCATTGGGACAAAGGAAGACAAAACCAGAGTAGATTTATTTCGTGCCTTTTGGCCCAGAGGAGGTGTTAAACATTTCAAATGCGCCACACGCCACAATTTTCTGTGGCTTGGTCACTTGGTGGGTGACTTTTCTCACTCCCTCCCTTGGTCAAATTACACTCCACACCCTTATCATTCACCCAACAGATAATCATTCACCCTCCTACAGAGATTATGTTTGCCCTGGACAAATTTTGATTTGTGTTGCGTGTGATTCACCTACGAAATATTCAATCACAAGATCATTAACACGATAACGCGCCTTTTACAGGAGCATCAACTGCCGCAGTTCATCCAACACTTGGGGACAATCCATATGCCGTGGGCATTCAATCGAGGTGAATGAACACAAAACTTAAGTGCTAATGACTATGA
Source organism: Phlebotomus papatasi (assembly GCF_024763615.1). Taxonomy (NCBI): domain Eukaryota; kingdom Metazoa; phylum Arthropoda; class Insecta; order Diptera; family Psychodidae; genus Phlebotomus; species Phlebotomus papatasi. The sequence goes on along the minus strand of NC_077222.1, from coordinate 94,920,983 downwards.
ATATCGTGCAATCGATAAATATAATTTAACTCAATTTTATTTTAACCTCTCTCCTTGGGAAAACATGAACTTTCCACTATGGAACACGACATGTCCAGGTTCAGAAGGAAGTACTTTCACAAAATCATCTTCATCTCCTTGATTTTTATCATCTTGATCCTCCTAATTGGAATTATCGTGCTCGCGTGTCAAGGTGAGTTTACAGATAAGAACACCTTTCTACTGATTTCTTTTCTGATTTTCTTTTGTGTTATATTGACTCTGCCAATTTGAACCAATTACTCTATATAATTTACAAGAAAATTAGAGATATTTTCAAGAAGAAAAATTTCCTCTTTTGTGGTAATTCAGGAAAATATGAGTCACGGAAGAAAATTTTGATATTAACCCTTTGGTGGCAACACTGAGAAAAAAAGAGGGTGCGATTAACTTTTTTCTTCGCAACTTTAACAATTTGTAGGTGTAAAAATATATCAACATGTTTTAGTGTTAATTTTACACCTTTTTAAGTGTAAAATTAACAGGAAAAGGGTAACTTTAACCCATAATACACCTAAAAAGCATAATATTTACACAGATTTCAGATCAATAAAGCAGGGTAAAATTAACATTTCCGGAATGTGAAATTGCTGCAAATACACTGACTGAGAGAAATCTGAAAAAGTTAAAATAACATTCCGGAAATGTTAATTTTCCCCTGCATTATTGATCCGAAATCTGTGTAAATATTATGCTTTTTAGGTGTATTAAGGGTTAAATTCACCCTTTTTCATGTTAATTTTACACTTAAAAAGTTGTAAAATTAACCTTAAAAATTGTTGATATATTTTTACACCTAAAAAGTGTTAAAGTTACGAGGAAAAAAAGTTAAACGCACCCCCTTTTATTTCTGAGTGTAGAGTTGGAATGGAACTCGAAATGCATATGAACTGAGCGAAAATCGATTTTAGTTTAAAGTTTAAATTAAACGTGCATTAAATTTACCTTGAGTCTGCGTTGAATTTAATTTAACTTAGTTTGACACGAATTCGAATGGTATTTTACAACTAATTTTCACGCCATTTGGAAATACTTTTTTAGAGAATTTTCGTATAAAAACTCTCATCTTTACAAATAATTTGATATCACTAAAAATCGATGGAAAATATTAAACAGAGGTATTTTAAGAAAATTCCCAAAGAAAATTAAAGTTACTTGTGATCAGTTTTCTTAAAAAGCTAAAAGTCACTCTTAAAAAAGTAATCAAAATCGAATTTATGTCGATTTTTTAAATAAAGAACATAATTCTTTAGAACAAGTGAAATTCGTAAAATCAACACCAGAGGCACCTAAGTCTCAAACAATTTTAAAATATAAATAAATCTCAAAAACTTAAACAGATTTTTATAGCTTTTATATTCTCCGTTTTATGGTTTGTAGGTTATTTTTTAATAAATAACCTTTTTATTTCAATAGTTTCAACCGCTGGCTAATTCTGCCCTGGTCTCCCCTTTAATATATTTTTTAAAAGGGGTTACGTAGATTAAAAATTTATATTTTTACAATCGTATTTTATCTATTTTTTTTTCAGAAATATGAAAAAAAATAATTCAAGCCCTTAAACATATAAAAGTATATCATTCAAACCGTATTTTCTGAAATTTTCACTTAAAAATTCATCCGTTAAGACTTAATTTTTGCAAAAAAAACTTACTTCGCAGTGGACAAAATTATTAAAATAAATTTATATGACGTCATAAAACTAAATATTTCCTGTTGGCATATAAGTTAAGCTGGAAACTGGAAACAGTGGATATTGTTTTACTTTGATCACAACTCATTTAACAATACGAAACGTAGTGTTAAATAAGTCGTAAAAGGTAATTTTACTCCTCGAACTCAAAGAGAGAGCAGTTATATAATCTGCTTTTTTCAACTGTATAGTCTTAAGTAAAATCTGTGGATTTGTAAGACACTAAGTGTAACAATAAAATTGAATTGAACTTGTCAAACTGGAGCTTAAACGGTAAAAGATATCAACTACCGATCTTCGGTAATCCCGAATTAAAAAACGATATCTCCAGACGTTTTTTTTTTTCTTTATCCTCCTATGATTTCTTTTATTTTTGGATATGATTTGGAGGTAGTCCAGGTGAACATTTCGTTCAAACATACCTATAACCTAAAAACATCGCCATATCTTGAATTTCTGAAGTTCAAAACTTAACCACTCCAAAGGATCTATTTTTCAACCGATTTCATTAAATTTAGATTTTTTGGAAAGATATTGAAATTTTCAACCCGTCTGCATCGATCACAATCGGTAATGAATCGATAGGGTACCCGTAAATCATCTATCTTTTAGAAATATTCTTTTTTTCTGTCCGTAAACTTGTAACGCAACTAAAAGCCAAAAGGTACGAGCTATGAACTTTCGGTCTTTAGGGGACCTTCCTCCATGAGTAGACCCAAGAATCATTATAATGATCTTCATTTTATCCCCTCCCTCCACCATTTCTTCAAAAAAACATGTTATATGTTTATTTTTAAGACGACTCTTCCTACGATTTCTATTATTTTTGGATATTTTTTCGAAGTAGTCCGAGGGAAAATTTTGTAAAAGCATGCCTGGGATAAAAATCGCTATATTTAATTTTTGAAAATCAAAGTTTAACCAGTCTAGAGGGCCCATTATTCAATACCGATGTGGTTATATTTGGAAATGTCTTGAAATATCCAAACTGGCTTCATCAGTCACAATCGTTTTATATAAGAATTTCGGGAAAATACGATTTTTTTTCAAAAATTCACTGTTCAAGTACGAGATTAACTCACCAGCTAAAAACTATGCTTTTTTACAACACACAAAATACTTTGAGTAATCTTATCCACCGTAAGACCCTTAACAGACCTGTGGATTAGCCGAGAGGCGGCTTAGCGTAATTATATTCGAAATAATGGTTAAATTTAATTTCCATCATTTTCTACTAAGTTGTCTCTCGGCTTAAGTCGTAAGTGTATCTAGGGCATTAGGGAAGTATTTCCAAAAACCGTCTCCAAAAATTAAATTCCAATGGCTGATTTATTTTTAAAGAATTTTAAATAACATTTTCAGAAAATATAGTTTAAATATTGCATTTTTATATGTTAAGGATCCTGAATTAAATAATTTTTTTTATTATGTTGAAAAAACTAGAGAAAATTACGTTGTTTTCAGTCTTTTTGACCCATATAACCCCTTAAGATTTGCAGCCGCGGTACTAAGATCCAAACCAATTTTAGATAGATATCTTATCAAATCTTCTAGATTAAATTCGCGTAAATAAAGAAAACTTTAATGAATAGAAGTGAGATAAATAATTTATCCATGGAGCAGTAAGCTGTAACGACCAGCCTAATCATGCTTAACAAGGGTTGAAGACGTGCGGAAAATCAAAATTATATTCCCAGAAACGACAGTTTCATTGGCAATAATCCATCGCTTTGTGGAGCCATAAAAAAACCGACAGCAAATAAAATATTTAATGTACAATCTGTTAAGCACGTGTCAACAGAGACATAAAATAACAAAACTTGCAATAAAAAAAGGAACTACAAAAATTAGTAAAAAAAAAAGACGCAGTCACTGTTGACTCTTATTTAACAAGAGGCAAATTGCTTGAAGAGTCTTGAGAAAACGATCTTTTCATGACGAAATTATTTGTTTGACTAACTAAATAAATTATGTAGAAGAGGTGTTAAAAGACACTAATTACTGACTATTATCGCTGAATTAATTGCAGCAGTGATTACAACAAGAATTTTCCAACTCACTTCCTTAAATTTTTCGCGCTGGGAAGTCTCTTAATTTCTTTTTCGTTTTTTTTTTTATCAGGAAGAGCGAGTAGAGTTTGTGAAACTACAGAATGCCTACGAGCTGCTGCCAATTTTAAGCTCTCAATGGACCAAAGTGTTGATCCCTGTGAAGATTTTTACAAGTTCACGTGTGGCAATTGGGCTGAGGAACATCCTCGTCCGGATTCAGCCATGTCCAATGACTGGTTCAGTGAAAAACAGGTTAAAATCATGCGACAAGTACGATCCTTTCTTCAATCAAATGCCACCCCAGATGAACCCCTACCAGTTAATCAGACGAGACAAGTCTTTTCCGCGTGCATGGACACAGAGACTATGGACAAAATCGGCCTTAAACCCATCTACAAATACCTCAAAATGTTTAACCTGCCCATCGTTCCCACAATCCTCAATCTCACCGAAGTCGACTACAGCACATACAATTTTGACTGGATTAAGTCAGTGGCCGCTATTAAGAGATACTTTGGCATGGACGTTATGGTAGGATTTGATTTGATGCCTGATCCAGAGAATAGATCAGTCTATCGAATGGCCATAGGTACTCCAGAAGTGGACACGGGGATTCCATTGTAAGTGTTTTCATCATCAAATATACCATTTAAGTGTGAAAAAGTCCATATTCAATACACATGAATAATATGTAAAGTCGAAAACCATACAACGAAAATATGCGAATATTTACTCTTGAAATTATCACGATAAGCATAATGATTGTATGATGCTTATCATTATCAGCATCGCAATTATTAATCTAATTTGCAGATAAAACAGAGAGGGTTATTTTTAAGCAGACAAAAGAACGTCAAATATTTGTTAAATCTCTTTTAGTTTTCAGAACCACATTTTCTTTTCAACAAAAAAATCTCACAAGATGTTTAAACTCGTGAGTTTGATTCTATGCCCTGAAATTTCGTTACGATTTTACGTTTCGTTCGTTCGATTTCAATCTGGCTTTATTACTTCTTATAATAATACTTTAATTGTTTCATAGATTTGTATGAATGCTAAGACGACGATAGACGCACAAGAAACGGGGTAAAAATAAAGACTAAATTAGATAAAGTAAATTTAAATTGAAGTAATATACCGGTTATAATGTAACGACACAAAAACGTTTGAGCATTTAATTATTTTTCCGGTTCACAAATCATAATAAAAGATAAATTATCTAAAAACCTGCTTTATCATTATCACAAAAGAAACAATTTAATTTTACATTACCTAAATCATAAACCCGTTTTAATCGATTGGAATAAAATCGAACTTGTCTGAGATTAAAAAGATTTTAAAGAAAATCAATTAGACAAAACACCGGGAGTAAAAGAAGCCATTGGAGAGAAAAAAGAAGCCTTATGCTTTATACACACTTACGACTTAAGCCGAGAAACAGCTCAACGCAATTATAATCGACTTTTAGTTAGTGGGAAACTTATGGAAATTTAGTCAAATCATTATTTTGATTATAATTACGTTAAGCCGTCTCTCGGCTTAAGTTGTAAGTGTATCTAGAGCATTACAAATTGTACATACAACGTAAGGATTCTGATTTTCGTAACTGTTACGCTGAAGCGCGAAAGGTTGCAAAGCTTGCAGTTAAAGTTCTGGGAAAAGCTGGAGCTGTACTACAGCAGACAAAATTTTCTAGCAAACAGTCCGAAGACTCAAAGGGAAGAAGAGCAATTCCATTCAAGGAGTAACATCCAAGGAAGGAAATCTTCTGACCAAAGAGGAAGAGGTCTTAAGTCGCTAGAAAGAGTACTTCTCAGAATTGCTCAATTCTCAACAAGGCACTGATGGTGACGTACCCACAAATAAAGGCAGGGAAGAAAGTAGTCCTTCAGAGAGTGAAGTCCTGTATATGCATTCACTAAATTGAAGGATGGAAAGGCTGCAGAAATTGACCAAATACGTCCCAAAATGCTGTAACTCATGGGTATAACGAGGGTCAGTTGGCTTACGCGTGTCATTAAAGTGGTTCGGCAAAATATAGGAGAGCACCAAGGGACAGACAAGTTGGGGTCATTGTACCCATCTTAAAGAACGGAAACAATAAAGAAAGTGTATGCCAAAATCCCTGAGAAAAGATACTGAAACGTAGTCGAGCCCAAACTGGGTGAGAACAATGCGGTTTCAGACCAGGTAGAACGGATCAGCTTTTTACCCTGAGGATGATTGTCGAAAAGGCTTGGGAGTATGCAATTCCACTCTATGCTTGTTTTATAGATTTGGAAAAAGCATATGACCGAATACGAGTACCGAGAGAATATACTTGAAAAGTAAGGGCCAAAGGGCAGGGTGAAAAAAAAGTACCGAGAGAACAACTTTGGGATGTACTACACGAGTACGGACTGGATAAGGAATTGGTGAGAGCCACCCAGTAATTATACAGAGACTGTAGTAGGCGTATTCGTGTAAACGGATCCAAGTCATAAGGTTTTCGAATGGGTGTTGAACTGCACCAGGGGTGTGTTCGTGTTGGGGATTTCAGAGTGAGCCACGTCCTCTTTTGCAGATGATTTGATTCTTTTTGGATCTTCTGAAAAAGTGCTTCAACACGCATGTGACCGATTTGTAAATGTTTGTGCCGAAACGGCGATGAAGGTGAATGAGTATAAATCGAGGTAGGATTAAGGAACGTAGCCTTTCGTTAGGAGCTAAAAGTCGAGGAGTTGCTTCTTCGAGTTGAGAGATCAGACCTGCGATGGTATGGTAATGTTCACCGCATGAATGAAGAAAGATTCCACAGAAAAGCGATGCAAGCCATTGTAAAGGAGCTATAGACCTCGTGATAGACCTAGGACAAGATGGCTGAATCAAATTCAGGATCTTGCCTTGGACCGCCGTGAGATCGAACGCGAGGATCTTTCTGAGGTTGCGGAGGATCGACAGGCGTGTGCTGCTAACCTAAATGTCCTTAGCCCGCAATCCTAATGGGATAAACGAAATGAAGATGACGATGATGAGCAAATTAGACAAACGCTTCAAATCGTATTAAGAAATTCAATTTCAATTTCATTTATCAAAGTAAATTTTCCAGAATAAAAAACGGTGGAAGACTTTGCGAGAGCAATTTCCGAAATACGAAAAAACCTCAAGTTCAAATTCTTTAAGGGCCATTATTTTAAGGAAGTGTTTTCTTAATATTATTCTTACGTCATTTTGTTGAGTCTGAAGTACCTTTAATACCTTCCTACCTTTTTCTACCTTAACATATTTACTATCTATATAGATAGACCCTAAACCTTATTTATACGACTTTTTTATAAGTAAGTTTTAATTTATTTTTCATTATCATTTGCGTAGTTTCTTTAATTACTAAATTTATAGGAGTTTTTTTTACATTACCGGTCACCTCTGATTCATGCTGTCTATAATGAAAAAAAAACAGTTTTCCTGAAACTTAAGGCTTTTAAGTTTTTTTTTATTTCAATTATCTTTTTACGTAGTTTCTCTTAGGTAATATAACTTATAGCGCATTTAATTTCTTTAAGTTTTCTTAATTTTATTATGTTTTTTTCTGATTTATAAGCAATATAATACTGTATAGAATAATATTTTTTTAAAAGAGCTATTTTTATTAACATTTTCACCATCCTTTTGCGTAGTTTTACTTAATTGACGAGATAGAACACTAAAAGCTTTCAAGAAACAATTTTGGGCAATGATGACCAAACAATTGAGCAAATTATAACATTTCATAGGGAAAAAGAGCCCGAATATTATTTGCACACAAACCCAAAACATTCCAATTTGCTTAACAAGCGGCTATTGTGCAAAATTTTCAGTATATTGTCTAGACAATTTTAATTTAAAATAATAAAAACAAGTTAATGAAAATATAATGATAGCATTCGGTGTTATTTTTCGCAAATACTCGACTAATTCGCGAGTTTTGTTTACAAGTACCCAACACAATAATTACAACTAATCTAGTTCAATTCGAATAATTATCACGAGACTATTAAAACAATATGAAAAAGATATAATTGAATATTGGAATAAAAATTCAATTAATTGGTTTTATATAATTGGGGTATTGTATAACCCAGCAATCGGTACCCTTAATCGTTTATCCCTGTTTCCATTAGAAAGCAAATAAAAGTACAAGCACTGGGATGTAAATTTTCTAAAAGCTTCGAATTCAATAAATATCACCTAAAGATAAATTCCATAAAATGAAGGGAAAAGTAGGGCTGGAAATTCATATTACTAATAAAATTCGCACTTGTGAGACAAAATTACTATTTAAAAAAACTAATATCGTCTTATTTATCCTATTTATCATCGATTTATGGCCTATCGTCCTGCATTTTTTCCAAATAACAAAATTTTACAATACTGTGCAAATTAGGTCATAAAAACGTTATGTAGTCCTCAGTTCTAGTTATTTTCGTACCACAATATTATCTAACTTCTACCTGAAAAAAATTATTCTAGAACTGACTGAAAAATAACGTAAGTCTTTCGAAAATTTTTCTAGTATAACTTATATAATCATTTTCAGTTGGTGTAGTGAAAGACTTTGAGGCCCAGGGAGGGTACCTTTGCCAGAACCCTAGAATTTTTAAAATTCAGCTCTATTTTTAAGCGACAAAAGAATTTTCTTGTGTTGTCGGATATACTAAATTGAAAAACATAAGGGCCCAAAATAGATTCAGTCAGATTACATAAGAGAAATTTATGACAAGAACATCTAATCGATGATTCACTGGCTGGCATTGCTAGATTCTACCAGATTGAGTAGGGCTAATCTTGGATTTCTGATTTTTTTTTGCCTATTATTTTATGTCTTTGCTTGTAACTTTCTTTTTATTCCTCTAATCAAACTATGTAAGAGGGGCGGACCCTATCAGCTTTGATTAAAATAAATAATAATAATAATAATAATAATAATAATGATTCTACCCTTCATTGTGCAGAATATACGGCCTATGCGACACCTGTTAACCCAGTCGACGGCCGATTAGTCGGTGGTGGGCAGCATCAATCTGCTGCACCTAGGCCTCAGTTCGGGCCCGTTATGCATACCCTTTCCATTAAAACCCCTTTATTAAAGGGCTAAGTATACCTAACCAGCCTCCGGATGAACTCCATTAGACTTAGTTTAGGCTTTAGTTTACGAAGTTCTCACCAAGCGAGTGCCACTTTACCCAACAGTGCTCGCCTTGTGTTACATGTTCGTCTTGTGTAGGTTAGCAAACTACCGCGCTTTGCAACGGTCGCTTATCATTAAATACTCTGTACTTTGAGCTGTGGGGCTAGATTGTTATACGACTTTCCTTCCTATATCTAAATGAAGCTGGCCCTTACAATTATTTTATTTAGGTTCTCAATTATTTTGTCTATCCAAATTACATCATGTTAAAACCCACTTTCCATTAGAAATATGCGAAAAATCGTAATACAATGTAGCCCCACAGCTCAAAGTAGCCCCACCTCCCCCTAATGATAGGCAAGCTTATAAATGCGAAATTGTGTCAGTATCTATTGTTATTAAATTCTGTAATTTGATAAATAAAAAACACCCGAGAGCTTGAACGGTAAAGATTGACGGTAAAGATTTAACTAGGTTTTTAGGACAAATTGTCTTTCTCGTGAGCGTCGGAATTAGTTGATTTAATCGATTAAATAAATCCTAAGAAAAAAGCAAACAATTTCCTAAAGCTTTCAATATCAATTCTATCGTGTTTTCCTTTGGGAAATTGCGTGTCTCTTGACACTTTGACGCTTAGGACTTCATCTACAAATTTCAATCAACAAGGTTATCTTAAAAATCTCTGTCAGCTAATCTTTTTTGCAGTACATATTTAACTTTTTCACGTAATTTTAAAACTCTATGGGTACCCAAAAAAATCAATAGGGGAAAGTGCGCTACTTTCGGACAACTTAAGGTTCGAACAAGTCAATTTTTTCTATGTTTTTGATGGATTTGACTCATTGTCCTTGTCAGGAAATTTAAGACACTGGATCAACTGAATATAATATTATATAATAAGGGGTCAAGTTCATTAAAAACTTGTTGAAAATAAAATAATTGTTCGAAGCTTGAGTCATCTAAAAGTAACGCGCTTTCCCCACCCTGGGAAAACCCATTTTTTGGACTATTTAGAATCCATAAAAATCCAATTCTTGTGTATGATTCATATGATTACAATCCATAAAGATATCCAAATTTAAAATATTTTATTCGGGATCTCGATAATTTCCTGATATAACATATTTTTGATTAAAACCGTGGAAATGGTTCACTGGATGTTAATCGGAAAGAGTCATATATTCGCTATTCATAAGTAATGGTACTCTTTCAATAAAAAAATGAACATTTTTTAGTACTTTACTATTCGCAAGTGCTTCTACACAACAGATTTTTCATATTGATTGCTGTCACGACTGCTTGATGGAAAACAGTCAAGACAATAACAAATACAAAGAAAAGTCGATAATGCAGAAGCACCTGAGAACAGTAAAGTTCTAAAAAATGTCCAGGAGAAACATTTCCCCTTTTCATTTTCATTGGAATAACACCATTAATCGGGCTCCTACAAAAAACCTACATTTGAACATGTTTGTAGTTTGTAATCATCCATAAAATTCGGAATATAATCGATTCTAAACTGTTCAAAAAAAAATATTTTTCTAAAATATCGATATTTTGCATTTTGCTTTGGGTACTCAAAGTACTAAAAGAGACGAAAGAGCTGTCGTGCTATTCTAATGAAAAATGGAAAGGGCAAGTCTTTCTCTTGAACTCGTTTTTAGCACTTAACTGTTCTTAAGTGCTTCTGCATTATCGACTTTTCTTTGTGTTGGTTCAAGTCTCGAGTGTTTTTTCCCAGTCCTCGTCATGTTTAAAAACCACTAAATAGTCGAGACAGGAACCAACACTAAAAGAAATCGATAATGTAGAAGCCTCTGAGAACAGAAAAGTGTTAAAAAACATTATTCAGTTTTCATTGGAATAGCACAATAATTCTTGTCATTTATGTGCAATTAAATTGAATTTTCATCTCTTACGTCTCGAACAGACTCCTGTAAAATTCAATGTGGCAAGTGGTGACCAAATACAATTAATTTTATAGAAAGCAATGGTAACAATGCCAAATATTAAAATGTCTTTTCCAAGCAGACTTGCTAAATTAATAAATTTATAATAAGGTTTTATGAAACGTGTGTTCCTTAGCAGAAATAATTTCCTTGGAATAATGACTAAGTTCTGCAACAAATTAAATTTTCTGTATTTCTCAGCAATAACAACAACCTGAACAAAGCTCAACGTATCAGAGGACGCTTGGAGATATTTGGAATTCATCCATCAGCAGATGAGTCCGTTATCCTGGAGGAGGATGATGCTGAGGAGGATGAAGAGAGTATGATGGGAAGTGCATACGGAAGGTATGTGTCAGAAGTGATATCTGCTATTGTTCTGGACTATAAGAATACAACGCTGAATGAAGAGAGTGTGGCGAATATTCTCACAGCAGGAAAGATGATATTTAACACAACACGAATCCTATACCAACTCAATCAAGCAGCTGAGAATGCATCTAAATCAAAGGATACGGATCCTATGAATGATATAATGAATATGGGAGTAAGTGAACTGCAAAATTCCACAGATACCTACATATCTCCTCATGAGGGGATTCCACTCTGGGAGAAGTACATCACATTGCTTTTCCTGGATGTTCCAGAAGTTCATTTAGACCTTGAAATAGATAAATTGCTGACAAGCAGCGGGGATTTGCTGTACCTGCAGACTCTGGTGGAATTTGTGGCAAATACATCCTTGGCTAAGATTGAGCTGTACATTTGGTGGGCTGTTGTTGAAGAACTAATTATTCATACAACAACTGACATGAGGAACCTGCACAACCAATACGCAAAGTCAATCACAAGTACCGAAGGATCCCTGTCCAGATCTCTCTACTGCGCCAATGGAGTTAATCAACTGATGGGAATGGCTGTAAGCTACTCCATTGCCGACAGAGATTTCCTCAAACGCACAAAGCCCAACGTTGAACTCATGCTAATGCTCATCCGGACGGCTTTTAACGATCTCGTGGCCACCACCACATGGATGGATGCCCAGACCAAAGCGGCCACTTTAGAAAAATCCGCTGCCATGAGAAGTCTCATTGGATTCCCTGAGTGGATTCTCGAAAAAGCCACCCTCCTAAATTTCTACAAAGGCATCAATGTGACCAATACCACCCACCTCGACAATATGATGCACATCCTGCATAGGAACATGCTGGAGAAACTCACAGAATTTCGCAATGAAAACAAATTCGGATGGGCCACTTCTCCCACAAATGTTAATGCTTTTCATACATTCCAAGCCAATGCCATAAGTTAGTATCTTCACGAATATTTTCCTAACAGGTTTTTTACCATATTTCTAACTTCTATCACTTTTTCCAGCTATTCCTCTGGCCATACTTCAGTATCCCTTCTACCATTTGGGACTTGAGTGAGTAAATTTTCTTTTACTCTTTAATCAATATTTTTGGAAAAAAGATAGTTGAATAGTTAATTAATACAGCTAACTTGTTATTCCAAAACTTTCGAGTATATTCAAATTTTTGGAATGATTTCCTCAGCTTATGATAAAAACTACTTTTTGGTTATGATGCAAATTTCAATTGAATTTTCAAGTTTAAACAAAGATTTACGAATTTAATTATTCCCAGAAGTTATAATCAGAGCAAATAATCAGAATAACTAACAAAGTTCTTACGATATAAAGCAGTGGAATTTAAATTAGGACACACCTAATCCTATTTTTATAAACATAAAAAAAATAATTATTTTGTAGAAGGAACAATATTTTTCACACACAAAAATCAAAATGATACGTAGCGGTTTTCTAAGGACGATGTGAAAACCAAAATTACTTTTAAATTTTTATTGTATTGTTATTCAATTTTTTGTTCTTTTTTGAAGTCAATTGATTAGAAAAAAAGCTAGTGAAGAGCCTAGAGAACCTTATGATAGCTGAGATTCTTTACGAGCGCAACCTTGGAGGAGATAGTGGACGGAAAAATAGACCTCTCTTAATTTTTACTCTTTAATTCTTCACGACGTTTCGAGGATGAATGTGATTTTTCCTCCAATTTGAAACCTGATGAAGAGGACATTCATCCTCAAAACGTCGTGAAGAATTAAAGAGTAAAAATCAAGAGAGGTCTATTTTTCCGTCCACTATCTGCTACATCTCATCATACCGAAAATTCATTCAGCAACCTAGGAATATTCGCAACTCACTGTCCTTGCAATTCAGACTACCTGCAAATTCGATTGAGAGATGAGTTCAGGAGCACAACTCTTGCGATAGTGTTCTATTTAGTTAATTGTTTACGGCATTCTCTCCCGAAGTGTACGCTTATGTGTTAAAACTTTTTAACTCTTTCCGGACCACAACATATCCAGCGAACGAATTTCAGTAAAACTCACTTTATTGTAAGTCTTAGTGGTCAAATATGATACTTTTATAGAGAAAGAATTTTCTCCGCCTCTGGGAAATTGGAAAACTCATGGGAACTCTCGTCCCCTAAAGAAAGCAAACGATACAAACTTGGACAAACTTCAATTTTCCAAAAGCCAATAATATCAATGTTGTGAATTATTTTTGCGTGTCAAATGACTCCTTTACAATATTGATCACTAAAACAAGAAGAATTATTGACCAGTATCTTCTGTGATGTCCAGGAAGTGCTAAAAAGGACACCCAGCTCCTGCTTGCCAACAGATTCCTCAAAACATTTCACAGAATAACACTTTAACACTCATTTCTCTCAACAGGATGTTATTGCAGACACATTAAGCTTTCTCAAGAGCCAAAAAAACACTTCCTGGACAATCAGAATTCACCAAAATCTGGAAGAATAGGAAAAACTTCCCCGAAAGCAATCTCCTTCGCTGCCAAATGTCAAAATTATCGGCCATATTGACAAAAATTTCGCTCCCGCTTGAATTTTCTTACAAGGTTGGTGTCAAAAAGCAAATGGCGGACATTGGCGGGATAACCTTACATTTGACCTCTAGATTTTTGGGGACGAGAGTACCCATCAACTTTGAACAAGTTTTTTGAAAATTTATGAAAAAATTGTTTTTCGAATTTATGTAATCTGTAATTATTGTTAGTTATCATACTTATTAGCCCCGAGAGGTTTTTCCTTATTCTAGTCTAGAAATATCAAAAAAGTCACAATATCTGCAAGGAAGCAGAAAATCGAAAATTCACGATTTTTGACCAAGAATATCTTAGCTCAGGAGTTAATTGGGATCCTGCAAAAAATATCCTAGATTTGGACATCCTTATAGTTTGTAATTATCCAGAAGAATCGGAATTTTATCGATTCTAAATAGTCTAAAAAAATTCTTTTTTCCATGGGTACCCAGAGTCCCAAAGGAGACGAAAGTGTTAAAGCATCAAATCAATCAATAAGTCGACCCTAGAACCATTAACTACACCTCATTTTTCCGCACCCCTCCCAATCGTTCTTATACAAAAAAAAAACCTTTGAATAATTCCTAAAAACGGGTTTTCAAGGTCAAAGGTTAAAAAGGCCCTAAAGAACGCATATCTCAGCCGAATAGTATCATGTTTATGCTCATTGGAAAGGTATTGGAATCCCTGATAAGCTTGAAGAAATATAAATCGGTTATGAACCACTGAACCAGTTCATATTGAACTTGGTTCAAGCTTGTCAGGAATTCCAATATTCAATTATATAACATTATGTTGGGCAATGTTTTTAGTGGTTCATAAATCGATTCCAATCTTTTGTGAACCGGTAATAAACCGGTTATGAACCGATAAATAATTTTTGTCCGAAAATCAATTTTATTACTTTTAAAACTGTTTTGGGGGATCTTTTGAGTGATTTATGAATCCGTTAAATTTTGTTGTTAACCGGTAAACGGTAAATGGTGCGAAAGTACTTTTGGGATAAATAGTATCTAAGCCACAAGTTCGAGCACTTCGCAAAGCCTAGACTCAGAATTCTCGCTCCTTATTATAAATGTTAAAAATTTGAAATTCGCATACATGTTTTCGCATACATGTACAAATTCGCATACAATGCAATACAACAATTGCATTTATCAAGCATTTGTTAAAAAACATTATAATTTTGTTATATCGAATTATATTAATTACTTTTTCGTCTTTATCATTTCAATTATTTTTGTATATTTTCGCTTTTACTCGAAATCAAAAGAGAACAAATAAGGGCGTATGTTCTATCCTTTTTTTTTACATTTTTCAGAAGTTCGAAGCTTTCTTAAAACATACATGTCATTTAATTAGCAATAAACAACACGGAACATTGAATCAATCATTTTGACACTGAGATAAAAACTTCATTCATTGGAGCAGAAATACACTTATCACTCTTATCAAGATTTAATTAGGTTGCAGAGAATTTTAAGGCCTTTCTAACGATCCCATATTCATAAAAATCCTTTAATGCAATAAACAGAAAATTTAAGAGATGTCGTAAAAATTGACGAAATTGACTAATCGTCGCTTCGATTTGCAATTGTCATAACTTACTCGGCTCCTAAATCATCAATACTCTTAATTTAAGCCAAAAATACACAGTTTACACGAGCTGCTGATGTAAGTGATGAGTAAGTTACACCAATATTGCTGATCCAAGCGACATAATAACAGCCGTCGCTTGGATCAACAGCTGTTGTAATTTCCTCATCCTCTAGATCAAAAATTCTTGTAAAAATATTTATATTATAAATTCAAAATACATCACCTAGAGGCGATCGCGGAAAACCTAATATAGGGGAGACCGAGGCAGAATTAGCTACGGATTCACTATTTATTCGAAGTAAACACCTTCCTTCCTATTCATTGAAATATTATCAGACAGATAAAAACATTTTTTATTACAAATTATACGCAATGAAAAATTTATTTACTGACTAATTTTGCCCCAGTCTCCTCTATTGTTGAAATATTATTAAGCAAAGACAACTTTGGTTAGTAGAAAATTAAGAAATTGGCAGCAAATGTTTCGAAACTCATTTGTAAATGGGGAAAAAAGTTTGGCCATTATTATGCCAGAAAAAATCCAAGTTGATCAGTAAATAATTCAAAATGGTCAGTGAAAATTCTATTTTGATCAGTAAAAAACCAAAAAATTATAATAAATCCCTTTAAATCAAACCGAAAATGCTAAGATAGTTCACATCTTTTTCATTTCCCTCTTATTAAGAATATTTCACTAATTTTTACCAAAATACTGTTCACTTGGAGCAGTTCTAAAATATTGACAAAAATCTTAAATTTTTGTCTACTTCCCAGCTGTAAATAATTAAGAAAAAAAGACTTACCGATGTCTTCAACTTCCTTCGCTTTTCCCTTGCAGAGCTTTAAACTACGGAGCCATCGGGACAATCCTGGGGCACGAACTGACTCACGGATTCGATGACAGTGGGCGACATTTCGACAAGAACGGAAACATCCGGCAATGGTGGACCAATAAGACAATTGACGAATATGAGAATAGGACGTCATGCTTTGTGAAATTTTACAATAATTATTACCTTCCGGAAGTGTCAGAATATGTAAGTCAGGGACCTCCTAAGAGTCCTCTAAGCCATCTCAACCGTTGGTTCTTTTTTTTCAGATCAATGGGGAACTGACTCTTGGGGAAAATATCGCTGATAACGGTGGCCTTAGAGAAGCATTTTATGCCTATAAATTGTATCAACAGAGAAACGGAAGGGAAGATCTTTTGCCTGGCTTTGAGAACTACACACACGAGCAACTATTCTTCATGTCCTACGGCAATGTAAGGAACTTCGACACGAGATTTTCTTGAAATATTTCCCATGAACTACCCTTTTGCAGCTCTGGTGCGAAACAATGACAACCGTGGCAACTAAATGGGCCCTCGAGGACTCCCACTGTCCCGGTAGAATCCGCCTCCATGGAGTCCTGTCCAACTCACCAGAATTCGCCAGTACATTCAAATGCAAGAAAGGATCAGGGATGTACCCACCTGAACGTTGTCGCCTGTGGTAGATGTCCAAGAGGATTCTCAGCCGGCATTCATCCTCACACAATTGGTGTTGTGTTTTTTTGATTATGCACCTTGTGATTGTCCTTTGACGCCCTTTTTGTCCGTGTCCTCTTGTACAATCTGGTTGTGATATTTTTATTTCTGCAAACACGCGCGCATCTTGGACTTTATAGTAACACGAGAGATGCAAAAACATGAGTTATATTCTTCAGAAAAACAACATTGACTGTGACAACAATGTGGTAAGATAAGTTAATAAACATATTGTACGAATTTGGAAATTGTCTTTTTTTTCTTTCTTTTGAACGCCATCAAGGCACATATTAAGAGAGAGAGTCTGTTGTGATTTCACGTCATTTGGCCACAAACTCTCTTTCACTGAGGATCAGCCATTCTGCAAGGAAAAACAATAAAAAATCAAATTTTACCATTCAGAAAACCCATTATCTACTTGAAATAGAGTGAAATTAATTAACAATTGCCCCCAGGTGCATCAAATTAAAGAATTAATATGCCTAATGAACATTTTGCTCTGTTCACAATTTGCGGAAAATTTACAAATTAGTCTGCTGGAAGCTAGAGCGTAAAGGGACACAAAATGAAATTACAAATTTAATTTTCATCACAATTTTACAGGAAATTGCTCATCACCATCAAAAATGTTAAATAAAATTAAATTTAAAGATTTAATCTTCAATTACATATCCATTGATGTAACAACTGCAAAGGTATCCGTTGTTTTTTAAACAAACAACAATTGCATTTATCAAGCACTTATAAAAAAACTAGGGGAGACTGGGGCAAAAAGTCACAAATCGAAAAATTCAAAATTCAATATTTTCCAAGGTAAAAAGATAGCGGCTCAAATTTTTTTCTATAGATAGCCTCCATAGACCTTCTTCAATATCGTAAGTTTCTTAGAATTCGAACAAGGAATTTAGAAAATAAAAAATATCCAAATTTTTAGCCCTATTTTTGAAATATTTTCCTTGCATAAAGATAACAATTATTACCTACTTATTTTCCAAAATTGATGCACTGGTGAATATTTTCTGAATAATTTGCATTTTTTGAATACGAATCCGGTATCTATTTTAGAATTTCACAAATCGACGACTCAGAATATAAGTCGAACAACTCGATTTTTTACAAAAATCGTTTTATTCGCTTTTTGGATACTTCTTTATACTCTCTACCTTCCCTGTGAATATTATACTTGAAAGATAAATATTTTCAAAGTTATGGAGATTTTCAATCTCAAAAATCCTATACTTTGCATGTCAAATCTCAGCTTCAAATCGCCCTCCTGTAAAATTTGCTTACAGCGAGTTATTCGTTTCTTATTCTGAGCGATCGAAATATTGTTTTCTCCAGAAATCCTTTTATTAAAAATGGCCACTTGGGGTAAAAAGTAACAAAAGGCATATAGCAAACGGTAACAAAAAAGCGAAGCAATTTCTGATGTCTCACGGCGAAAAGAAACGTCATTATCATATCTCGCTGCTTGTTTTTTGCACTTGTCAAACGATTTGCAATCTTTTGTGTGTTTTTTTCTAAAATAGCTTGAAAAGCGCTTTTCTCGTTTTCTCACTTTTCTCGCAGAGAAAACGATGTTTTACAAAGGTGTAGATGAATAAATTTTCTATGAAAATATGTATTCTAGGTATTTTTTTAAATTTACGGAAGCCCGTAATAAAGCGAATCAAAATGTGATAGTACCTCATGCCTGATACTATTTGCCCCAGCATTTTTGAGAATAGTCACAAAATTACCTTTTAGAAATTGGCTCGATAAACGTATTTCCTTACAAAATTAAGGAAAATTACTTTCACAAAGTTGTAGAGCGGTTAATTTCCTATAAAACTGCGCTAATTAGAAATTAGCGTAGTAGCTTGTAAAAAAAAATAAAATATCCGTTTTGTGACTTTTTGCCCCAGTCTCTCCCATAATTTATTATTTCGAATTATATTAATTACTTTTTTGTCTTTATCATTTCAATTATTTTTGTGTATTTTCGCTTTTACTCGAAATCAAAGAGAGAAAAGGCGTAAGTAGGGGAAAGTGACCAGTGACCATGCTTGATACTGTAAAATGATGTCCAAGGTTTGTGATTTTTTTCTGATTAACACAAAAACCGAAGCGATTCTTCCACTATGACAAAAAAATGTCTCACTTATTGGGTTCATAGTCAAACCTCACATAGTTCCTGGAAATCCTTAGATTTTCCTCAAGAAGGAAATGAAAATTCAGTGGCGACTTTTATACAAGTCGGGTCCGGGGCCTTCCTGTTATAATAATTGATTCGACAAATCGGAGGCCTATTTTCACTGCAAAAATTTCACCGGATACAAAAAATTGCACATCAATATTTAGACGGAACTCTAATCTATCTGCTTAAATCGTTTGTACGACTGGTTATTAGTTTTAAAATCACTTTTATGTAATTTTTCTAAGCCGTGTTTTTATGACATTAGGGCACTAACGAAAACCGTCTTTTCATTTTGAGTCCATGAAAATGTCACTCTGCAACCTTAAAATTCAGGCAACAGGGTTGAAGGCTATGCCAATTGTCGATAAAATTGGCGGATTACACTAGGTGTAATTATGAAAGAATCACATCTAATGATAGAGTTGCCACTATTAAATTATCATTCATGGACCCTTCTTAAAATATAGGATGGACACAAGTAGAATTTATGAATTTGTCTCCACCCACAAAAAACAGTGTCCCTAAGCAAAAATATTTTACATAATTATTAATACTGATAAACCCTCTATGTGCCTATGGTAGTAGTTTTCCTGAAAAGCGACATTAATTAAGAAATAGTTATGAAATATCATGTATCAAAATTACAGTTTTGGACCTATTTTTGATTTTTGCTTCGTGAGACTAGGAAAAAAGAGCTAGGATCCTAATTTTTTTAGGAAATGTGAGGCTTAGCACCAGCTATTGAAATATATTGCGATGAGTCATAACTATTGATTAACATAGAAAATAAATAGTTATTATTAAGCTTGGATCGTATCAAGCATGGGCACTTTCCCCTATGCGTTCTATCCTTTTTTACGTTTTTAAGAAGTTCGAAGCTTTCTTAAGCTTTTCTTCTTGAAATCTAAGTGATAATTAGAACAGAATATATTTTATTTGTCATCTCTATCTTTTAAGCCACCCCCTGTGCGACCATCATTGTCTTAATATCCAAATTATATGGAGGATAATGTGTAGAAAATTTCCCAAGACTCAGTCAGAAAATTTCTTCTTCCCTCCAGCAACCGCGCGCACAATTGTGAGAGTATAGCTATTACACTCTTAAGAATTTGGGATTTTGGATTTCGGGATTTTGACCGAGACCCGGTTGAAATAGAACCGGAGATATGAGGGATCAAATTTCACGAAATTCAAAACGCCATATCTCCGGTTCTATTTGACCGATTTTGACGAGTAAGGGCGCAAATTAAACGTCTCGCAAAGCGCTACAACTTTCTGGAACAATCAAACTTCGCATAACCAACGCTAGGGGCTCCGCAGTCGAAAAAACAATTTTCATATTACATAAACTCAATTATCCCGAGTCTTGCTCAACCGATTTTGAGGATTACTTCGGCATAATTGTAAAGGACATTGTCTACATTTCGTCCAAACGTCATTTTTTGCTCAGATTATGCTATCTGTCCGATTTTGTCGATTTAGTGTAAAAAAAATGATTTTTTCCCAACACTGCGAAAGTATGCAGATACAGATATGACCGCTTTTACACGACTACGTTATTTAAAATAAGGTTTAAAAGAAAATTCTTATAAAATTCAATCATTCTTTGATATTGCTGTAGTTCGTCAAATGGACGAAATGCCCGTTGTGGTAAAAAAAAAACGTGTCTTAAACGAAATATTGAATTATATCGACTACCGAGTAACCGATAAGATCAAGTTTTGGGGCTAAATTTTAGAGGATATTCTGTTCTATATTCCACTATCATCTTACTGTCAGTTCATTTGCATCCTAGATATTTAAATTTAAATAAAGTTTGCAATTTTTCAGAAATTTTATTCCAAATTCTCTCATCTGTAATTCCAATTCGATTTTGCATGCAATCCGAGTTTGCTCACGTTAAGAATCTCACCTACAATAATCTGATACTATAAGTTTATCAGTCCATTTATTTTAAATAGAAAATTCGCAAGAATCCATAAATATGACTTGAAATTACTGCATATCGCCTCTATACTTCAACTCCATTTCGAATTTCATCTAAATCGTTTTAAATTTATAAGTCTGAACCGGTTCCAATCGATTATGAACGGATAATGAACCGGTTATGAACCGATAAACAATTGTTATCCGAAAATCAATTGCATTACTCCTAAGCTGTTTAGGCGATATTTAAGAGTGATTTGTAAATCGATTCAAATCGATTATGAATCGAAAAGCAGTAAATTGTTTAAACATTTCGTAAAATATGAGACGCTTTGCGTGATATTATTTTACGACTGAACATTTAAAAAACCACCTAAAGTTTATTTTCCTACAAAAGCACACAATTTTTGATTTCTAAATATTTGATAGAGTATTTAAAAGTATCGAAATATTCAATTAGTATTTTATAATGAGTTTCTGAAATCTCGAAATAATAAAAAAACTATATCAATTTATTATTCCTGAGCAGTTCTGGGCAATCTTTTAAGAGTTTAATAAATTTGTTTAAATCGGTTATGAATCGGTAAACGGTAAATGATGCGAAAGTACTTTTGAAGTATAACTTTGGGTGACTTTGACGACACTCCCCTGTTCGTAAGCTTTTCATTATTTATAAAACTTAAGAATGGTCTTTACCAATCCGATCTACCAGGTCTGATCAGTAAGGCTATCCTTAAGTCCTAGAAATATAGAAAAGCTTACGAACAGGGGGTGTCAAAATCACGCGCAGGGGACAAAGTCACCCACACTTAAGCGGTCTTCAGACTAGAGGTCTACCCCAGTTCCAGAAGGTATCAAAATCTTAAATAGCAAATAATTTTATTATTTTTTTAGAATCCAATAAACTATTAGCTTTTAATAATTAAATCCTAAGTCAAAATTTAAAAAAAAAAAAATCTCTTTTGATAAAAAATAGAAAACTTAATCCATATGGCTAAGTTTTAGGTCTGAAGCCCGTATTACGAATTCGAGCATTTCGCAAAGGAAGGAGTGCCTTGTGACTTCTTTTGCAGTTTTGATACTTCAATAAAAGGGCAAAGGCCCTAAAGATTAGTAATTTTTTTACAGAAACAGCCCCATCGTACCCTACTACGGGCTTCAGACTTAAAGTGGTTTTCAGACTAGAGGTTTAGCCCAGTTCCCGAAACTTTAAAATTCCTAAATAGAAATCAATTTTTCTCGGTTTTTGAAAATCTTATTGATCAGTTAATTTCAATATTTAATCCGGAATCAAAATTTTCTCTAAAATCTTTACCAATAACTAGTTAGAAAAGTTAAGCCATTTGGCTAAGTCTTAGGTCTGAAACCCCTATAACGGCGTTATCACACTTGCACATTGAAATTTTAATGTGATTCACATTAATTGTCGCTTGTGAGCGTCCAAATATGTTATTTGTGTCTTTGAGTCACTTAATATTTGGGGATTTTCTATTTATTGATAAAGAAGTGGACTTGACCTGCAAAAATAAGTTTAAATTTACCTAAAGCATAAATATTTTTCACATTAAAAAATTAAAGAGAAAATCGCATTAATTTTTCGCATTAATGCTATAGATCAATTTATATCAAATTTTGTGGGCCAAGTCTACCTTTTTATCAACAAATAGATCAAATTTTGAATATAAAATGATTCGAACACACAAATTACACATTTGGACTCTCACCAGCGACAATTAATGTGAATCATATTAAAATTTTAATGTGCAAGTGTGATAACACAGTAAGGCTTAGCTATCTGGCTTAACTCCTCTAATTTCTTTTCATCAGGCACGATTTTTTTTTTAGGAAATTGTTGTTTAGAATTGGATATTAAGGGCAAATGATTAGATTTTGAAAAACTGGTTTTCGGGAACTGAGCTAAACCTCCAGTCTGAAGCCGGCATAGTGTTACAAATTGAATAAATTAAGTGCAACTGAAGATTGTGACTTACTTGTGAATTGTGAGTTTTGAGGATGCCTCCAAGGATGACATATCCTGCGGCGTGAGGAATGTGTACTGTACACAGGGATTCTTTTCGGTTTCTCTGATGAGCAACTGCGTCATGTACTGCCGATTGACAGGATCCGTGAAGACATCGTATTCATCGAGGAGGAAGAAGGGATGATTGACACAAGCCCAGAGTGACAGGAGGAAGGAAACTGTGGTGAAGGATCTCTCTCCGCCAGACAGAGCCTGAGTATTCGAAGTGGCACTTGAAATATGATTATCCCTCGGGATAACCTTCAGTTCCAGCATTTTCAATTCATAGTCCACATTGATGTCCCCCTTGAAGCCACGCAACTGAAGCAGTTTACTGAAATGATGCTGCATGAGGCTGGAAATGTGACGTTTGAGCCGAATAACTGCCTGATGACGCTTGTAATGAGTGACTTTGAGCATTGTTAGTGTTTCATCGAGAATGCCCGCTACACGTTTGTCCTTCTCCAGGCGATCTGTGATCAAATGCAGATGATCTGTCAGAGCATCGAGACTTCCATACAATCCCTCCAGTTGCGTAATACTGGCTTGGCCTTCTTTGATCAATGCCGACACTGTTTCCTCTGATCGTGTTGTCTCAATGCGTACACCGGATTTTTCAGCTCGAACCAAAGCTGAATCCATTAGGTTCTTCAATTTTTCCAATTCCTTGGCAAGATACTCAGCAATTTCCTGCTTTTGAGCCAATTTTGTCTCACTCTCCTTGCAATTGTACTCCACGGAGGCTATTTTGGAATTTTCAACATCTTCATCTGAATTGAGTTTACGGATTTCCTTGGAAAGTTCGACTTCTTCAGCCTTCATCTTTTCCCTCTTCTCCATCAATTCCTCCAATTTCTTCTTTATCACGGCATATTTTTCCTTTTCACGCTTCTCCAGGGACAGAGCTTTCTCGTGATTCTTCTTCAGTGTCTCATATTCCTCCTTCAGGGCATCATTTTCAATGGTAGAGGGGTAGACAATGTTCTGGATTTCACGGATTTTCTGCTCAATGTGCTTGAGTTTATTCTCTAGATTTCTTTTTTCTTCCGTTTTTTCTGCCATTCTGGCTTCCTGTTCACGTTTTTCCATTGTCAGTTTCTTGAATTTCTGAAGGACTTTTTGATATTCCTCCTGGAGATGTTTTTCTTGTCTCTGGAGAGTTTCCTTGACATCCCTGAGATTGGCTTGAATGTAACGGCCTGGATGGAGTTTCATTGAGTACATTCGGAATGGTCTTACTGCATATTCTTGAAATGGTTTGGCCAGGATGATTTTCCTGAGATTTCTTGGGATATTTGATCCATCTGTTAGACGCATAGCTAGTTCCATATGCTCAGTGAGGAGGATTGACTCAATGTGAAGGGCATTTATTAGGGTATTCATGATATTGTGATCACTGACTTGAATGACATCGACCAGGGAAACTGTTCCGCGGGGTGCTTCACATCGTCCGGAAGCAAAATTGTAGACAGATGCCTCAAAGGGCGTTACTGTGATTGATGGTAGACGTCCACCGGGAATGATTCTCTTCATAATACTCACGAGAAGCTGATGATCTCGATGGGAATTGCAGAGAAAGGCTGTAACGTAGCGTCCGACAATGTGTTCAACAATTTCTCGCCATTTTGTATCTTGCACTTTGATGTACCGCCCAAATGGACCCAGGGGCATCATGGAGAATTCTCCTTTCCTGTAGCGTGTCTCAATCTCCTTCAGGAGGACTCCCATGTGAGATCCATAAATTGCAAGTTCATCCTTGGCATTGAGATCAATCTGTCGACATTCCCGACTGACCTTGCCCAATTCACTCTCCAAATAGTTCTTCCTCTGACCACAGGAATCATACGATTTGTCCGTCTGCATCAGGATTTTCTCCAAATCCTCCAAATCCCGATCCAACGATGATGACACTGCGAGAATTTCATTTCGATCATCAGAATATTTTTCCATTTTTTGTTCATTCTCTCGTTTCATCTTTTCCACTTTCTCTTCAAAATTATCACTGGCCAAGTGTTCCTTCACCCTGGCAATATTCTCCTCAATCCTCTGACGCTTCTTCTTCTGAATCTCATACGTTGTCTTCTGTCCAACTTCCAGATCTTTCTGCTCATCGCATTCCGATTGGAAGGCATTGTACTCATGAATTAACTTCATCACTTGCTCGTTTTTCTGACGTTTCTGCTCCTGAAACATCTGAATCCTCCGATTCATATTTTCCACACTCGATGCTCGACTATCAAGGAATTCCTGCAGCCTCTGTACCATCTCCAATACTCCCTTGTACTCAGCTTCCGTCTTGGCAAACAAATCCCTCTGATCATTGTACTTGATCCACAGCAATTCCTTCCGGAGTTGCGCAATCAATTGTTTGGTATTATTCACCGATGACAATGCCTTATGCTTATGCCGAACTTCATTGACTTCCTTGCTATCCACTTGAATTTTCGACATAAGCATCTCATACTGTGTCCTATTGCTGCGATACAGAGCTAAACACTGATTTAACTTATCCAGCATATCCTGCAGCTGGGTGGCTTTCATATAAAAAACAAAGAGTTTCTTCGGATCGCAATCCTTGAGAAAACTCCTTGCAGCATCCTGATGCAAAATACAAACAGGATTGTCAATCTGAATATTGAAATACATCAGCAATTTCTCCAGCAAATGCCGATCTTTTGATATTTCCTCCCCTTTGGCATTGCAAATTTTATAAGTTGACGCACCACTCGATGCTATCTTTCGCGACACCACAATCCTATCACCAAATCTCTTCCGGTCAAACGAATCAATCCCATTGTTTGCCAGGCAAATCTCAATGGTACACGAAGATTGCCCATGCTTCACCAATTGCTTAATATTCGAACTTCGATGGGCAGTACTTGCCTTCCCGCCCAATCCAATAATCAAAGAAGTCAAAATAGCACTCTTACCACTTCCATTGTTCCCCACAATCACATTGCAGCGCTTATTGAGCTCCACCCGGAGATTTGAGTGACACATGAAATTCTTCAAGTGAATATACAGAATTTTCCCACTGCACGAATCCTCAGTCGCAGAATTCTTTCCCACATTCTGATCCTGATTTTCCTGAAAGCAGGAATACCATTAATTCAAAATTGCTATTCATACCCTTCTTTTAACCTTGTTTCCCAACTCACCTTATCGTCATTCAACAAAGGCTTCTTGGAACTTCCAGCACCTTGTGAATTGTCAGTGTTTTTCCTCTTCGGCATCTTGAGACGTCTTTCAAAAGAAAAAAAATGCAATAATAAACTGACGCGTCTGCTTTTCCCACGAAAATCATAAACTTGTTTTTTTCCCCAAAATAATTGACTATCCCACTTACTTTGATTGCCGGAAGATAGATTATGCCTCTAGAAGACGTTCTTCCGTAATATTTCACCAAAATCAAATGAGCCAGAGACGCTATTTTGATAAAAATTCACCAGGAATAATGCAAAATTGATAGAACTTATTCGAATTTCGCAATGGCTATAACTTTCGTTAAGAAATACCGGTTAGGCTATAGCAGCCTATATGATGGTGTGATTCTTCTGACGACATTTTCGATTTAAACTTTACCAAAATAAAATTATTCTGATTATTCTACTTCAGCAAAGATACAATTTAAACGAAAAATTGCGCTTATGGGAAAGGCTCATAATTTTGGACAGTTTCTAAATTTGGACACTTTGAGGGTAAAATTGGACACTAAAAATAAATTGATTAAAATTATGATTTTTTATTCCAATATTTGATGAATAATGAATTCTATCTACAGTACACTCTCGCTAATTCGGCTCTTTTAAGATCCGGGCTACTTTTTAATTCGGGCAGCAGTTAGGGGAATGTTGGCATAGTTCGCACAGAGTGAACCTTCAAACAACGCAAATATTTTCTTTGTTTACAAAGAGCTAGTTCGTGATTTCTTAGCCATAAGATTATTAAGCTCATGACACGAAAAGAAAAATGGTAAGTCAGCTTTTTGCAAACGAAGAGAAAATTCACATCGTTTGAAGGTTCACGCCGTGCGAACCATGCCTACATTCCCCTAAATTTGAAAAGAGTTTGTTGACATTTTTGAAGTTCGATTACAATTATTATCGAATGAAGCAAAAATGCTCAAATTTACCATGCTTTGTCTCAGTTGTGATGTGATTTTGCATTATTAAGGGGCTTTTATAAAATTTGCAATTAATATGAGCATGTAAATTTAATATAGCATGTAATGTCATGTAAATTTCTCTCTAATTCGGGTGACATTTAGGTCCCAAATGCCCGAATTTGTGAGAGTCTACTGTAAATATTTGTTCTTTTTAGAAGATTTTAAAACTAACGTTTTAAATTTTGAATATGATTTGAGTTAAAATTACTTTGCTGAAAATTCAGTGTGAGCAATTGCTTACGAAATACTTGACAGAGAGTGCTATCACAATGTGCACATCGAATGAAAGATATGCTTTCACTGTCAATTTGAGCATAGGTTTCCAAATAATTTTTCCAAAAATCAATCAATTTTGAAATTTTTTATCCAATTCCTATAAGAATTATAAAAAAAATTATTTACAACGATCTCCAGATAGCTGATTGTAAGTAAATACTGATTTTGTTATTAAAATTCTTCTACCAAGCACATAGATAATTTTATAAATCATGCAAAAGGATATAATTATTTTCCATGGCTTTAATTTTGGCTTAAACAAATGATCTTAAAATGTAATCCCAAAGTGTACCAGTGATGTCATTTTCAGCATCTCAATATTATTCGCTGACTCTCGAAAATGAAGTTACTTTCATCATTTTAAAAATTTTGATAAGGATTTTCAGTTGACGCTCTAAATAACCAATTTACATTACAATACCACTACTAAATAAAGGATAAAATATATTTATTGTAAAAAAAAAAACAATATCAAAAGATAAAAATCGACGGAGTAGCCAAGGATCGAACCCGCGGCGCTTCCGTTAAATGTCCTGCGCTATACCGCTGAGCCACCGCTGCATGCAGACCCATACGAATTTTCTTTGTTATGTGCTGCGTAAGGTGTCATCTTTGGGGGCTTTTTTTTAAAGAATTAACCAAATTTCGCACTTTTTCAATATGCCACGTTTAGTTTGATGCCTTTCTACGTAGTTGAGCAAAGCCACAGATTTATATGAATTTGATGACTCGAGTACTTCCCATGTAAGAGACTCACCAGTGAGGTGATAGTCCTTATTTTGGGCAGGTGTTTTTTCCTCAAAATTCCGTGAATTTTTAGGTTAGGCACTTTAGGAAAGTATTGTGAATTGATACCCTGACGTTCCCAGACAAGAGACTGAATTTTATTCAGCAACAGTCACCTATGTCTGTCCCAAGATTAGCGTACTCACATAGTGACTTGTAATTAAGTTTTTCTGGGCAATTTTCCTTCTATCGCTGAGCATGAACCATCATAGATGTGATTCATATGCTTCGAGAAGCTGTTCCTTTCTATTTTCATTAGAGAATACAAAACATTACAATATTTAAAAAGTTATATTTATAAAAACGCCGTCGTAGCAATGCACGGACCGAGTTTTCTTTTTCAGGCGCTCCGCGATGAGCAGTAGAACAGGAGTAATTTTCATCTCAGTGACTTAACATTTTCAGAGCAGCTGCTTAAATAGATTCTCTAAGTTAACAAGAATTCCCTAAACACTCATTAGAGTGTGTGATTCGGACGGAGTGCTTCAATAGATCATATACCACGTTATTCTTAAACAGTTTCAATTTAAACAAAAAAAAAACCAAAAAAAATCTGGTGGATGAAAGGCCTTCAATGAAGCGATACTTTTAATTTTATAAAATAATAATACTTAATAGCACAATTTCGAGTTTTGCGTCCAGATTCGTTATTTTAAAATCATAAATGCCATTCATACTGACTTGCTGTAATGTAATATATATGCAAAATTTTATACTAATCACATTTTTTAGAGTATTGAAAACAATATAAAGAAAATAAATATTTTACTTAGACCCTTCAGATTTTTGCTTTCTTTAAAACAGAAAATTTTATTACAGTCGAGTTCCTCAAATTTGAACGACGGTTGGAGTTCAAAAGGTAAAATTTGAGGTTATGTGAAGAAAGTTTTGTGTGGAGTCTGAATTAGAACTATTTTTCTCTGGTGTTTCCTCATTATTATCGTATTATATTAACTTTCGCAACAAATTCCATATATTTCACAACAAATTACATTGATATATTCTCTAAAGTTATATATCTTAATTTGAGAAAAGCGCTTTTCACATGAATTCCTTTACGTTTTTGAAAATATTGTTCAAATTTGAGGAGTGAGAAATGTCATCTACACCCCCCAAATGTTCAGAGGAACTCTACTGTACTGTATATCAGTGATATATTGGATATATAGATGTTATATTTTTACAGATGCAAGAATAGAAATATATTGTATTTTCATATTTTATTTTATTAGCTAGCACCTAACAATATGCATTCTTGTGCTTTTCTTCAATAAATACCCTAATTTCTATATCTAGAAATACAGTTCTAGTTCAACTTTCCAAATAAAAGTATAAAAGTATTTATAAAAGTACGAGTGATCAAAGTAGCAAAAAAACAGCTCAATTACAATATCTGTGAAATTCGAATAAGACTTTTCGTTATTAAAATTCCTTCATTGCGATCGCAGCGCCTCCGTGGCGAAAACAAACTAAAAGCGACTGCAGCACTCCTAGCGTCAATTTTAGTGGGAAAATGGAGTGTCAAAGTGATTCAAACAAACTACCTCCCGGTTGGGATGAAAAATATGACCCAAATTCCGGACTTTAGTGAGTAAATTTCACCTTAATCCCTTCCTCAATATTCAGGCTACCAGGAAGTATAGTTGTTCAGATTGTGCGAAGGTGCATTTGTGTGAAAAAATGTGCCTGGAAAGTTTGTTTACATCTCTTCACTTGTGGCACTTCCTTAGATTATTTTGGCAAATTCCTCGGAAATACCTGGGAAAAATCATTGGTTTTTACTTGACAATAGTTTCTGGTGGTAGAAGAAAGGCTTTTTGATTGGGAAATTAATTTCCTGGAGTGAAATGGTGGAATTAGGGCGAGCTATTAATAGGCATGAAATGCGCGCTGTGAAAAATGGATCGATAATCTCCCATCTTCGGAGAGAGAGTGTGAGGGAATGTGGAGCCTGCCCAGTTATGGGGTGGATTTATAGGTGGAGTATGGGGTTTACTCCAAAAGGTCCACGGGTGGGGGATGAAAAATCGATCTGGCGGCAACTGCATCCTCCGTTTTTCAAGGTTATATGCGCACCAAACGAGAAAACCGAATCATTTGGAGCTTCGCACCTTCTGCAGACAAACTTCCTTCCTCAGTCACTCTCACAGTGTGGCCTAATATTGTAACCCTGAGTGCTCTCCAAGTGTCTAACACGGTGATTTTGGTGTTTTTGCAGCTTCTACATCAACTACATCACTAAAACCACAACTTTTGACGATCCCCGGATAAAGCACCGGCAATCTGTGTCTACGGGCACCGGTACTACTAACTACGGAAATTCCACGGAATCAATACCAATGCAGGTAATATTATGTAAGCCCCAAGGTAACCCCCTACCCTTGATGATCCCTAATCCCTTCAGTAATTAGGAAAATCCATCGGAAATCTCACTTTTCACACCCTGCCTTTTCAAAAGCCCAAAGCCCCCCTCCCGGAAGAATATTCCACCTTTTGTGTGTTGGTGTGCGAGTGCGGAAAAAGCCAAAATCAATAATTTGGGGGGCAAAATTGAAATAACATAAAAAGTCAAGAGAGGATTTAGTGGAACTAATAGGGTGGTTCAGGAAATAAGACTTACCTTCTTTCAATCTTATGCCCAATTCTCCCTCAAAGACGATTCCCAGCTCAGGCCTGCAAAAGAAATGAATAAGAAGGTTATTGCCAAAATGTTCCCCAATTTACTTCATGACGAAAATGGGAAGCCAGATAAGCTGGGGAGGAGGAGAGTCAAAATGCGCAATTCGGCATGTTAAATTTTCAAGGGAATTCCCTGTCCAAAAAGCATCAAATGGGGCACTGAATTTTTAAAGATATCGCTTAGGGATTTCTTTGTTGGCCATCCATACAAATTGTATTATATTTTTGAAGTGGAAATTATTCATGAGAAAAATGTTATGACTGGGCTAAGAAATACAAATATGCTTTCACCGAGAAAAAAGGAGGCTGAGATTAACTTTTTTTCGTCATAATTTTAACACTTTTTGGGTGTAAAAATATATCAATATTTTTTAATGTTAATTTTACACCTTTTAAGGGTAAAATCAACATGGAAGAAGGGTAACTTTAACCCATGATACACCTAAAAAGCATAATATTTACACCGTTTTCGGATCAATACTGCAAGGTAAAATTGACATTTCCGGAATGTTATTTTACCTTTCGGATTTCTCTCAGTGTTTCATTATTTTACACGGACTGAATTCTGGCTCCGGCACACCTTTTAGATCAGGAAAATTTCATGAAATCAAAATTCTTACTTCTTTCTTTCTCATACATTTTGCATATGTCTATCTCATTCTTTCGATCCAAATTGGATTGAGCTAAATTGAATTTGTTGTGATGTTTGAAAGAAGAAGAAGAGTGCGAAAGAATGAGATAGTCATATGCAAAGCGCGTGAGAAAGAAAAAGATTCGAATTTCGACTTCAGAAAATTTTCCTGATCTAAAAGTTGTGACGGAGCCATTACGTTTTTTTTCTTTCTCAAAAGTTTTACCTAAGTTTATCCCACTCTTTCGTACTCTTCTTCTTCTTTTATGGTGTCTACATACTAGAATCAATTTTCGTCAAAAAATGCCTTTTTAAAAAAAATTCTGACGTTTCTGCCTACAAGGATAGGGGAAATTTTCTTTAAAGAGGCATTTTTTAAAGAAAATTCTCATAGTGTATAGAATTAGAATTAGAGGACATTAAACATCACGACAAATTCAATGTAGTTTTAGTTCAATTCAATTTCGAATCCTAAAGCCTTCCGCACACCCTTTAGGTCGGTATAATTTCATGAAATATAAATTCGTGTCCCTTTTTCTGTCATTTGCATAAGTTTGTTTCGCTTTTTCAATCTCGAAATTCGTTTGAACAAAATTTAATTTGGTATGAAGTTCAAAAGAAGAAGAAGAGTCCAAAAGACTGGGATATATGCAAAATGTTTGAGAAAGAAAGGGATGTGAATTTCGATTACATGAAACTTTCTCGATCTACTAAAAGTTATATCAGAGCAATGAAAAGTGAATTTAGACATAAGTAAAAGGTTTGAGGAAAAAATATATGTGAATTTTGATTGCACGAAATTTTCCTGATCTAAAAGGTGTACCGGAGCATTTATAAACTATCCTGTAGCTCAAATTGTCCAGGTTCAGAAGCATCACCAGACGAGATTTTAGCAGGTTACTGTTTCCTCATTAAAAAACTAACCTTAAACATACGGCACATCTTTTAGGATTGATCTATGAAAAGTTTTTAAGAAATAAAGGGATTTTAATTTTGACTTATAAAATTTTCCTGATCTAAAAGGTGTGCCGGGGTTATAAAGCATTAATTTCGGCTAGCACAAAATTAAATTTGATCAGTAAAATACTAAGGCTCGGGCACACCTTTAAGATCAGGAATATTTCATGAAATCTAAATTGACATCTATTTTTCTCTCACGTTTTTCATAATGTATATATCGATTTTTCGCACTCTACTTCTTTATTTGGACGTCACGACAAATTCAATTTAGTTCAATCTAATTTTAAGTACAAATGAGTAGGAGAGAAGTTTGCAAAACTTTTGGGAAAGAAAGAGATTTGAATTTAGATTTCATGAAATTTTCCTGGTTTAAAAGGCGTATCAGAGCTATTAAATTCTTTATAAGCAAAAAAATTGAATTTGGTCAGCAAAAAAATCAAGTTTTATCAGCAAATATTTAATTTTGGTCAGTAAAATATAAATTTGATCGATAGAAATTAGAAATTTGAGTTTATTCAGTGAAAAATTAAATTTTGTCGGTTAAATATAATTTTTTCCAACAAAAACTTAAATTATTGGCCAGTAATTGCGCTGACAGACTCTTTCGATTTAGTGAAATTCAGACTGGCTATATGGACCCGAGTGAGTCCGACAGCCTTACATAAAATAGAAGAAGAAAAAGAAATTCAATGAAATGAATTTATATCTCCTTCTCTTTCGCCTTAAGCTGCGAGACGACTTAGTAGAAAATGATGGAAATGGAAATTATGTTTAACCATTATTTCGAATATAATTACGATAAACCGTTTCTCGATTAATCCTCAGGTCTGTCAAGGCCCTTAGATTGATATTCCGATTTAATTTTGTCGATGTACAGTCAAGTTTGTCAAATATGAATGTTTGGGGCGTATATATAGATGATTATCCTCACTCGTAAAATTTGAACGACATTTTCAAAACCGTAACAGAATTCATGTATAATACATTTAGCCTAAATTAAAAAAAATACCTTTAGAAGAGAATATATCAAAATAGTTTATTGTTAAATAAATGGAGAGTATTTTGTTATTGGTTTCAGTCAAAACTGAGGATTGAGTATTCACTCGTTCTGACTGAAACCATTAATATAATACGAAAGTATGGAAGAAAAACTAAAGAAAAATGGTTCTACTTCAGACACCATGCAAAACTTTCTTCACATAACCTCAAATTTTACATTTTTGAATTCAATAATATTGACAATATCTGAGTTCTTATTTGAGGAGCTTGACTGTAAATGAGAAAGCCAATATGACCCCTCGTAGCGAATTGAATTGAATTAAACCTGTATTATTTGTCCCAAAAAATTTTCAGAGCGTAAAGCGGTCTCCAGACTAGAGGTTTAGCTCAGTTCCCGAAGGTCTCAAAATCCTAAATAGCGATCAATTTCGTTGCTTTTTGAGAGCATCAGAGGTCATTTATCTTTAATAATCCAATCCCAAGTTAAATCTTTTCGTCTATGAAATTGAAACCCAGAGAAACTAAAATAAAGTATCTCAGGAATTACATGGATGATAGTGTCAAAGAAAAGCTTTATCTAAATTCCTGTCTTAAAATTTAATTAGAGAATTTGGTACAAATTTATAGTTTTTTATGATCAACATTTTAAAAAAAAACAGAAAAGTATCTAAAATCATTGGAGAAAAAGGAGAATTATTCACCATGGAATTAATTTTTCTACTTATTATGCAGGTTTGCTTAAAAACCTACATTGATCATAACGATCATAACCTTTATAAAACACAGAAATATTCTCTATATTCTCTGTGAAGAAATCTCAATTTGTTGTCCATCCTTACTCTTTTCTGTCTAACTTTTTAGGCTCTTATTTTTCTGAAGGAAACTAAAAAAAACCATACAAATATTTTGTTTTTTTCGGTCTTCCACCAAAAATCTTAAAATTAAGATAGATTGAATGTCAAATGTTACTCCGAACTTTCAAAAACAGAATTTTGAAAGACATTTCATATGTTAGAATTTGATATCTTTTAGAATAAAAAGGAGATTAAAAGAAATTATGAAATGTAACAAATAACTAATAAGATTAAGAGATAAAAAAAATAATGAAAATGGTTTTTATTCCTAGATTCAAATTTATTTTATTTGAATAAATTTCAATTTGAAGGTTATGTGCTACCTAACCTTCCTTTATACACTTCAACTTGTAAGCTAAATAAAAGAATTTGGCTACAACTAAATAGAAATTAGATTGAAATTTTAAATGTGATCTAAGTCTTTAGTTCGAAAGGAAAATATATATTTAAAAATTAGAATTTTTTAATGGAACATAACCTAAAAAAGTAATTTTTTGAAGGTATAAACTTCTAATGTTTATTATGAAGGCAGATTTGATTATTTGAAACATGACTTGTACATGCTTTTTATTATACTTGTACAGTAGACTCTCACTCAATCGGCTCTTTTTCAATCGGGCGACAAATTTTGTTGACAATTTTCACGTTTAATTATGAAGCTAATTCGCTCAAATTCGCTGTAGTTCTTCCTATTTTATCGTGATCCTTTATAATTGAGCGCTTTTTGTGGAATTTACAAAGGCTTTGACGCTAAATTCTATCGCTAAACCGGATGACATTTTGCCCCATATTCCCGATTGAGAGAGAGTCTACTGTATCTTTATCAATTTATGCGCTCATAATACTTTTTCATAACCACAAATTGTGAAAACTTGTTTTGCCCCTTTTTCAATTAATAAGAGGTTAAATATTTGTAAGAAATTCGGTGTTTGCAATTTAGAAATATTTTGCAAAATGTAAAAAGCGTTGGCTCTTTAACTTGTAATATCTTTTCTGTACTAAAGTTTTTGTATTTCATTACGTAGAAATATTTTATTTAAAATTTGAATATTCTTTTCTTGTTTACTATCAAATGTGTGACAAAAATTTCGTCTTTTCTCTAGACTTGAAAGTTTCTTCTATTGTAGAAAATTTTTAAAATGAGAATTTTTAAGCATATTTAATATTTAGTAATTCAGTATTAATTACCATAAAATATTTCAATCTTATCGCGTTCTCTGATTGGCTAGTGCTGGAAGCCATTAAAAATATTGGCCAATCAGAGAACGCCATAGGACTAAATAATTTTATGGCACTTGTTATTTAATAATTCTTTTGATATTTATTCTTTTATTCTTTGAAGTTCTACATTTTGTTAATTTTTGAAAATAGTTTATTAATTGTTAAAAACTCAAATCCTTTTTTATCACCCTGTATCCCAAAAGAACAATGTAAACCGCCGAAGCTGCAAAAATTCTGTAAACTGATTTACCAACTTTCTGTATCTTTCTCCTTCTGTTGAATGTAGCCATTGCATGGATCTCCCTACCATGTTTACCCTGCAAACAATTACCCCGCAGTGCAGCCTGCATTTCAGGGGCCCGCATCTGGAGTGCCCAGTCACTCCGCGAGTCCCTTACTAGCTGCCAAGCTACAACAAATGGTGAGTGTCTTTTTTTCCCGCCACTTTCTTAATTTTCGTTTTTTTTTCTGCTGTTTCTCTCAATTGTAAATTATGCAACTGCAATAGAATTTCCTCTCATTTTTTTTTTAATGACTTTCAATATTTCTGTGATTGCGCAGGAGATGTCTCCGGTCACTCGTCCTCCAACACCCAGGACAAATGCCCATTTCAGTCGCAACAACATCCAGGAGACATCTTTCAGCAATTCAGCTGCAGAGACGGAGGCAGCTGTCGCTAAAATCAACACTATGTTCCCCACCGTCAGTGACACCCACATCCGTCTCCTACTGAAGAAGTGAGTAGCATAACTTTGCTTTAAATCATTGATTTTCTGCATTTTACACCAGGAATTCTGAAGGTCACAATTTTAATGAGGAATTTATGAGAGAAAATTTAAATTATTTTAATAACTATCAAATATTTCGAAATGAACCTTTAATATTTTGACATGATTTTTTTAAAATTATTTTCTGAAATGTTAGTGCAGGTTCTTAAATTGGCATATTTAGAAAAAAAAATTACTAACCATTAGCAAATTGAGTAATCGTATTTTGACGATAAAAATTTACAAAATAATAATATACGAGTAAGCATTTTCGCATATGAATGCTTTCCAGCAAAAAAAAAAAAAACTTTTGAGACGTGAAATAAAATTTTCGTCAATGTGGGGCTACTTTGAAAACCTTGAAAACGCTATTTTCTTGCATACAGTAGACTCTCTCAAATTCGGGTAGGGCGGAATAACCGGCTATCGCCATGTTTAGGAAAAAATTAAATTCATTTAATCATAACTTTTGAATACTTGTTACAAGTCAAATTTGACACAAAGTTACTTAGATGTATTGGCTCTAGATACGTGAAAACAATAATCCTAGAACATAACGCTGGACTACTTAAAAAACTGATTTTTATTAATAATGCAAAAATAACCATTTCGTCGCTACTTTTTACCACTTTTCGCCAGTTTTGTAAAATTTGTAACCACTTCTCGCCACCCACTTGAAAAGAACCACAGTCGGTTATT
Organism: Phlebotomus papatasi; assembly: GCF_024763615.1. Lineage (NCBI taxonomy): Eukaryota > Metazoa > Arthropoda > Insecta > Diptera > Psychodidae > Phlebotomus > Phlebotomus papatasi. Next base: position 94,883,914 of record NC_077222.1, on the reverse strand, counting down.
TTAGGCAATGCAATGAAAAAAATACATTCACCATTTCTCTTTCCTTGTGATCACTTTATTATTACTCTCTTTAAATGATTTTTCTTCACTTTTATTTGAGAAATCAAATTATGGGGCCTTTGCAGAAAGTAAACAATGCAGATTTGACAACTGAGAATGTACGAAGTGAAGTTAGCGTCGCCTATTGAAAAGATATGGCGACAGGTGGTAAAATCAATTCCAGAATATTACCACTTCTCGCCATGCCTCATTTTTATACAAAAATAATATAAAATGAAATATTAATTGACTAAATACAAATTTTATGTATTCCACAAGTGCAATTAAATATTCAATAGACAAATTATTTACCCAAATAGGTATTTTTGGCCTGATGAAAATTTGACGACACTTAGTACATTTGGTAAGAGATGTTGGATTCGATGCACTTGCTTAAAATATTGCTCTAAAAAGTGATCAAAATCGTGAATCGAAAACGAATAATTATTATTTTTCGATTCTATGCGTAGAAGCAGAAACAATGCAAAAAAATTGCGACTCATTTATTTCATAAATTGCGAAAAATAGCGATTTCAATGTAAGTGGCGAGAAGTGGGGCACTGGCGAGAACTGGTGATTCCACCCTATATGGGACCGAAATGTCAGCCGAATTAGACAGAAATTCGGGCGACAAACTTTTTGAAATGCAACAATTTTTTATTCATGTGCATATAGGGCATATAGATATTGAGTTTACACACTCATATATAGTGTAAATTGCATGAAAATCTCTCAATAATGCAAAATCATATCAAAACTAAGACAAACCATGACAAATTTGAGCATATTTGATTCATTTGAAAATCATAATCAAACTTGAAAAATGACAACAAACTTTTTTCAAATGTAACCGCTGCCCGAATTAAAAAGTAGCCCGACCTTTAAAGAGCCGAATTTGCGAGAGTCTACTGTATTTCTTAAGGAAGTTGGGCTTTAACATAATGTAATGGGAATCTAAATAAATTATGGTTTTGTCCATATTCCTTTTAGAAATATGAGAAAAAATCCGTTTTCAATGTAGCCCCAACTCCCCCTACTTAGAGAAGTAATTTTAGAATCAAAGAAATTAACAACTTGTTTGATCAATAATAACAAACTATTTTTAAATATTTTTAATGTGCATAAGTACCAGGCACTTTCTCCTAGTTTTTAATTTTCTAATTAATTTAATTTTCTAGTCGGGTGCTTCCCCGACTAGATTATTTGCAATTTAGAAATTCTCGAGAAGGTGAACAGTCACCAAAAAAATATGGAGTTCTTGAGAAACTTGTCAACGCTCAGAGAAATTGTCTTGCATAATTTTATGTTTTTGCTGTACAGCATTTATTTTTTCACTGGAAGTCAATCTGTTATTAACTAAACTTTGTTCTAATATCATTTTTAATAATGTTTTCCCAAAAAAAAAAAAATAAAGAAATTCGGATGTGGTGAAATAGGGCTTACTGTTTCGGCTGTGTAAGTACTTTTCACCACTCATTTTTCCAAGCATTTTACAAGTGGCGCACCTTGCGGAATTTAGTTGAAATAAGCATAATTTTCAATTGATTTTTATCGAAAATAAAAAATGTGCAAAAAATCATTCAAAATATCCTTATAATTGTCTGGTATCGGTGTTAAATAAGAAAAGTACTGTGTCGTGTACTTTTAGGAGTTTTGGAAAGCTGCTGTTTCTTAAAATTCAATTTAAAAAAGTGGCGAAAAAGTGTTTACAAGGTGGCGAAAAGTACTAAAACATGCATTGTTGCACAAAATGTATTTTTTCAAATAGATGCTCAAAAAGTCCCGTGAAGTCTCCTGGTTCAATAGAGAGACTATGCTTCAAAGCACTTGTACACAAAATTTCATTTTATTTTGACAAAAAGTGTAAGAATTATAAGGGTGTCAACCCTTAAGGTGGCGAAAAGTACTTACTCTACCCTATTCCTTGTACAAACGGTTTAATCAAGTAGATTAGAGTTCCCTTTAAACAATGATGTGCAACTTTTAGTGTCCGGTGCAAAATTTACGGTGAAAATGGGTTGTTCAATGATGGGGTGAATCGTGTGCGATACTAGAAACTTGATTGATCTATCGGACAAATCGCCATTAAATTTTCATTTTCCTCTGGAAGAAAATCTAAGGATTTCCTGGGATTTTGTGGGGTGAGATTATGAACCTTATAAGTAAGACATTTTTTTGGCATAGTTGGAGAATCCATACGGTTTGCATGGTAGTCAGAAAAAATCACTGAACTTGAACATCATTTTTGTATGCGAAAGTTCAAAGCCTCCCCCTACAACGTCTTTCGCAGTGCTACACTATTTCTGATCATTGAAAGATTGTTATAAACGTTTTAGTGTCAAATCTGGAACCAACTATGGCCTATAGCGGGGCACTACTGTAAATCAAAAGAGGAGCGTTGTGAAATTAGTAATTTTTTTAAAGAAGTTTAGTTGCTGCCCCAGGGGAATTCTTCCAGACTTCGCACGTATTTTGGCTTCAAACACTTCATATTTTTTTCCGTTTTTTTCCATATTCCTTTAATAAACCATAGATTTAAGTCACACATTACTTGAAAAAATAGATCAAATTTACTAAAGGGACTAAAGGAATATGGGAAAAATATGGAGTGTTAGAAGTCTGAGTATGTGCGAAGCCTGAAAGACTTCCCCTAGTAACGTTAAGGTTTTAAGTTTTAAGCCATTTCCTTCAAAATATAAAGGAAATATACAAAAAAAAAAAAAACTGCACCTTTGCTAACTGCCCCACCCTCCCCTAAAGGTATTTGCAGTTCAGAAATTATATTTCTCGTGTGAATATCTTTTGAAAAGATTCAAATTATCGTTGCCGGATATTTGGAATCCATATTACTAGAAAACATGCACTAGTTCGGTGTCAAAGGTATAAATTAATATCGGATTAATAATTCTAAATTGACTAGATTGAATATGAGCCACAGGTAAAATCCACTAGTCGTTAAGTGATTCATGTAGCGAATTTAAGTCCAGCTAGTAAATTTTCTTCCTCTAAATGTCTCAAGAAGCGTTTGCGTAGAGGGGTTATCGATAAACTTTAGTCACTTGAAAAGCTCCTTCGGTAGGACAATGCTCGACTTCAAAAGGGCATCACTGGGCAATTAAAAAAAAATGTCGTGTAAAAAAAAAACAAAAAAGCCTAAGGTTCCACCGAGATTTGAACTCGGATCGCTGGATTCAGAGTCCAGAGTGCTAACCATTACACCATGGAACCACGATGACGCATTTTGTCATTGATGAGTCCCCAGCGAAGTGCCTGTTTTTATTTGAATTATTTCTTCTTTGTAAATGCATTTTGATCTTATCTCTAACTGTTTATCAACTCTGCTCTAATGCACGCTGCATTTGGATATAACAAAACAAACAAACAAAAAAACCGCGCATTTGAAGGTATTACAATCGCGAGGCAGTTGTGATAAGTGCTCTACAGGTGGAAAAGCATCCAATCACAACTCCCGGACCCTATTCTACGCCTCCGCCCACCAATCGTCACTTCCACAATACAGCTCTTGGATGTGCAGCCATCTTTCAGATGACACCACCACTTAACAGGGATTTTTCGAGGACTGGAAGTCCAATTTTGAGACCAGGCAGCTGTACCAGTGGCAGCTATGGATCTCCGAGATTCGGAGAGAATTTCCGAAGTTCACCAAAGCCCCATTCTTCGCCAAAGATGAAGCTTAGGTGCTCTTCCTGAATCTTGTTCTTTGATTTTTATTTTAGGTTTTTTTGGGATTGTGTTTTATTTATTTTTTTGTTAAGAATAATGACTTTTGGGGGGAAAATCCAACATGATAATTTTTTCAACAGATACCTGAAGAGTATTTATCCGAAAGCCGAAGAGACGCTTCTGCTGGACATCCTTGCGAATGCTGACAACAATGTACAGAAGGCGTCAGAGGAATTGACCCAAATGGGGTATGAGAAGAAGGATACAACCATCCCCAAAGTGTCAATGCGCAAGAAGGATGAGGCAAAGAATGAGATCAAGAATAGAATTGATCGAGCAACACCTCCACAACTTCCACCAAAGATCAAGACCATGGAGGAGAAGAGTAAATGTAAAAGCTTGAAAAATGCACAATTTGTAGCATTTTTTCTATAATTATTCACAAATTTTCAGTAAAATTGCGCCTTCAGTCGCAGTACAAGGACATTCCGGAGAAGATAATTTCAATGGCTCTGGAGAGTGTTGATTATTCCGAGGACAGGGCACTGGCAATTCTCAATATTGTCGTGCAGGAAGATGACAAAAATGCCAAAGTTGAGAGTGCCGCCGCGACAAAAGTTGAGAAGAAAGTTACCGAAGTACAAGCATCATCTTCAGCTCCAAGGTAATAACTATATACACATGCCCTTAATAAATTTTTCCCACGAAAATTTTAAAGCGAATTTTGGTGAAGGTTTATTTTTCTTTTATTAAGAGACACTCTTTTCTCACTCTCTCTCTTTCTTGTTGAGTTTGTTTGAAGACAAATTTTGCCAATCTCTTTCTTTTTAAAAAGGGAGGGAAAAAAAGAAAATTATTTAATTTGCTTTCTGCACAATATACAGAAGAAAAAATTTGCATGTTATTCTTTCGACATTTTCTTCTCCTCTTTGAATTTCTTGTGATGAAGGATTTGTGAAGTTGAAGAGGATTGCTGATTCTCATTTTTCTATCTCCTTCGCAATCACAATTTTGTTTTATTTCGAATTTTTTACGCACACACATTCATTCTCTTTGATTTCATTCACCAAATTCACAAGGAAAAGCATCTTCCACTTTTCTATTCTCTTAAAATTAAATCACAATAACATTTGGGGAAAAGCTGATGTACGGAACGTTATTTTAAAATTTGAGGTTATGTGGATTCTAACCTAAAAAAATACTGAATCTTTTATATTTATAAAGACAGGGAGCGGAACTCCCTGTATAATGAATATCAAACACAATAAAATACAAAAATGAGTTTTAACTCATTGGAGAAAAGGGTCAAAAATGTATCCTAGAATATCTTATTTTTAGGATATCCTCGAAATCTTATTTTAAATCGATAAATTAAAAATGTGTGAGGTTATGTTCAACTTAACCTCGCAAAAGCAGAACATGATAAAAATCTTAAAGTGACTGCGAAGTAAATTATAAAACTTTTTTTTTTAAATTAAGAGACAAGTGTATAAATTAATAAACAAGGGTAAATGTCCTAATTCAAAACCATTTCCAGATGCTTTAACTTTGGCAGAAGATTCAACACATTACGTTCATATTTTTCCTGAAGAGAATTACATAAATTTGCTCCTTGACTCTTCTAGAATGTTACTGTTTAGTGAAAATTCTTTAGATATAACTTGAAAACTTATTAAATACAAGAAAAAATACGCGAGCGTAAAATGCTTCTATTGGAAACAAATTAATCCAAATGGAGACAAGGGAAATTTTCTAATTGGAGACAAACAGCGTAAGTAAAACTGTGACGAAAGGCTTCCAAAACTTTCTTGAGTTGCTCTTGAGTGCAGGATTTGTTCTTATTCCTGGTCTTTTCTCCTTTCCCATTTAAAATAATAAGAAAATCTCTCCAAAAAACATATTTCCGCGGTTTCTTATTGAATCATTTGCAGACACTTCAGAAGAACCCTGTTCACGAAATAGGTAATTTTTTCATCTGAAGACTTCACGTATCGTTAACAATAAAGATTAGCACTTAATTTAACTAAAATTAACCAGTAATATGACATAAATGTTAAACAAATCGAATAAACAACAATTACCTCATTGTGTTTTTCATTGGAAAACATGGTCGATCGATGAAAAAGTCGATGGTGAAAAGGTACACTTTTAATTTTTCTGAGAAATTAACAAATTAAAATTTGTGAATATGAATGAATTTTCGCTTTATAATTGAAAACATCGCAAACTGTATGGAAAATTTAAGGGATTTTATTGTACATTGTACCGATTGAACCTCATTTTCTAATTTGGTTAATATAATTGAAATTTTGTGAGGTTAGAATCTTTTATCTTTTAAAATAAGACTTCAAATACATTAAAATAATTCTATAATTGCCCTAATTGAGCAAATGTTTGAAAATATTTATTTACATTTGGAGATTTTTAGTTTATTCGAATTTTGAATATATTTTTTTAGGTTATATTCCTCATAACCTCAAATTTCTAAGAAAAGTTTCTTAGATGAATAAGAAATGATCTTTCTTTTGCCTATTTTAAATAAATTAGTGATAACGATCATCAATTTTGGTTAAGAAGTTGTTCTATAATTTGAGGTTATGTATCAACTAACCTCGAAAAAAAAGTCATCTCACATCAAAGTATTTTCAAATTTGTAACATGCAATGCAATATATTGTACTGTACTAAAATTCACAATCTTTATATCATAATTTATAAACAAACACACAATACACATTTCAAATAGTCAAAATCAGTTCCATTTTTGAGGTTAAAATTTGGAATATTTCCAAAAAAAAATATCACCATGTAAAATTTGGAGGTAAAGAATCAGCCCAAACTGTCATATTTACAGTTGGAGTTTGGGATTAAGTTCTTTCGGTTCTTTGCATAAATTTCATCTTTATTGAACCTTTTCTGTTAAATTTTACGGGTTTAAATAGTTTCGGGGAAAATATTGAGTCTATTCAGGGCTTTAGAGATTTATTGATGAACATTTCAGTAAACATGAAAGTAATGATTCTATTCCAAGGAAAATGAACATGTTTTTATTAGCACTCTAAAGGTGGAGTCTACACTCAAGGATGTTATACACTTATGGCAGGGGCCTCTCGACATTTCATTTTTCCATACGTTTTTGCATAGAGGTACTGAAGACTATTGGCAAGTTTTTTCCTAAAGAGAATTGACTTATCAGTCTGATATATTTCAAAATCATGCATTAAAAGCTATCTAAAAATACATTTTTCATAATGTTCGCCGAAATAATACAAGAACTAAGAGGAAATTTGTTTAAGTCGCAGTGCAATAGCTGCAAAATTTTTACAAGGAAAAGTGAGAAATAGCTTCACTTTTTATTAGGCGTGATGGGCCCTTGCTTAAGGACAACATGCAAAAATTTTAAGTTTTTACGTACAACAAATTTCGAAAAGTTTTAAAATTATTAGTTTATGTTGTAATTACCATTTTTTTATTGTTCGAAATCTATGTAATGTAATAACTTAAGATTTTTGCGTTGTCTATAAGTGTATATAATGACCAGCACACAATAACTTTTGTTTGTAAACATGTTTTCAAAATTTCCTATGAGAATGAGCGAGATGACTAGATCTAGATCTCACTCACGCTCATTGAAATGTCAAAAACATGTTTACAAAACAAAAGTTATTGTGCGCTGAGTATAACACCCATAAATGTAGACTCCACCCTACTGTTCACAAGTGCTTCTGCATTATCGATTTTTCTATGTGTTGCTTCCAGTCTGGACTGTTTTTATCCCAGTCCTCACCGTGTTCTAAAACCACTTACAGTCGTGACAAGAACCAATACAAAGAAAAGTCGATTGTGCAGAAACACTTGAGAATAGTAAAATTTAAAAAAAAAAAACATCATTTTTTATTGGATTACCGCCATAAAGGCGCCATGCCAATGAAAAATGAAAAGGAGAAATCTTTCCTCGTGATCATGTTTTTAGTACATGACTGTGCTCATGTTATTCTGCGTTATCGACTTTTTTTTATTCGTTTCTGTCACGACTGTTTTCCTCAGACTTCATCGTATTCCAAAATCACCAAATAGTCATAAAAGGGGAATGGACAAAGAATAGTCGATAATGCAGTAGCACATGAGGATAGACACGACTAAAAAAATATTAAGAGGAAAGATTTTCTCTTCTGATTTTTTTATATTGGAATAGCACCATAATGTACTTATTTTGTTTAATTTAGCTCTTGATTTATAGTACTATTTTAATGAAAAATGATCATGTTTCTTTTAGTACCTTATTGTTCCTTGTCGTGAATATTTGATGGTTTTAGAATATGACGAAGTCTGAGTGAAACAGACGAGACAAGAACCAACATAAAGAAAAGTCGATAATGCAGAAGCACTTGAGAACAGTAAAGTGAAAAAATATGTTCATTTTTCTTTGAAATAGCACTTTAATTTAGCACCGATTTTCCTTACATGTTGTTGTGTTTTCTCATTTATCTTGTGAGAATTATATTAATATTCCATCACTGAGAGAAATCCGAAAAAGTTAAAATACCATTCCGGAAATGTTAATTTTACCCTGCAGTATTGATCCAATATCGGTGTAAATATTACCCTTTGTAGGTGTATTTGTAGTTAAAGTTACCCTTTTCATGTTAATTTTACCCTTAAAAAGGTGTAAAATTAACATTAAAAAATGTTGATTTTTACACCTAAAGGGTGTTAAAGTTATGAGGAAAATAAGTTAATAGCACTCTCTACTATTTCCTCAGTGATTGCATTTCCAAAAAACATCTTTTTGTGTTATCAAATCATTCCAAGTTTCAATCGAAAGTGGAAGATGCAAATGTCCGTTTTCTCATTTGCAAAAAAAAAGAAAACTTTTTTTGTGTTGATGATGTTAAAATTATGTATACAGCCGAAGCAGCAGCACTTCTTCGTCGGCCAAGAAAAACGGCGAGATAAGCAATAAAATAAATGTTGCACAAGAGCAAGAGTGTGAGAGTGTTGTTGATGCACCAACGGCACCATCATCCTCATCAACATCGCCATCCACCAAGGAGGTATCCAGTGACGATGTGCTGGTAGCCGAGGATTCCGGTGCTGGTGTGGATGTCATGAAGAAGCGCCAGGCGAGGCCCAAGGCCAAGAATGACCATACAAAGTATTTATTCCAAAAAAAACAACCATTCACAAAATCCATTCATAAAATATCCTTGATAAAATCATTTTTCCCAAGTGTGTTGCTTTCCCATTTTTCATGTTCAGTGTTTGCGTGTGTGTGTTTGCTATAGTTTCTTTTTTTCGACAAGAGGAAGGATGACATGACGAAGTTTTCATATCCATCCTCCTCTGAATGTTTGTACATAGTGCCAATGTTGACCTTTTCATTGCCAACACTTTCACTCTTTTTCACATTTTTCTTCCTCCCATTTCTTCTCAAATTGGATGATTAATAGACACGCTTCTTGGAGCTCCAGTAATTTTAACTAGAGAATAATTGAACTAACAAATAAGTTTTGTGAAGTATAAATCCCTTAGAGATGTTCATTTAATTTTTCTGTGATTTTTTTTTAACTCTGCATCTGATGTGAATAAAAAGTTTTTCCACTTTCCTGGATGCTAATGAGGACTTTTGCATGAAAATTTTTCAGAGCTGTTGAGACTCAAGAGGAACCTGAAGTGTCCAAAAAATCCGATTTCAAGTCACTAACTTCACGTACAGCAACAGCAGGTCCTAATTCTTCATTGTCCAAAGGACCCAATGATGAACTTCTGCTGTGAGTATTACTTTTTTTTAAATTATTCTAAAGTCGAAACACATTTACACAGAACTTTATCATAAAAAAAATCTATGAAAGCTGACATAGACATAGCAGAAATCGCAAATAAACATAAAAATATAGGGTTTTGGTAGTGGAAGTAAATTAGGTTTTCTCTAGCAATTTTTTTTTCAATTAACTGTAATTTATGTTTCTAAAAAGTCGCAGTAAACTGAAGTTATAGCCTTTTTCTTTTATTTCAAAGTAATATTTTATAGCCGAAAATTTAATTTCTAAGGTTTCCGGCTATAGGGTAATTTGCCTAAAGCGAGACAGTTTGGAAAGGGAGACACAGCTGTGTGGAATGAGAGACACCTCCCTAAAAACTTGATAATAAATCAATTAAATATCTCAATTATCGATAAAAAGATTATTAAACCTATTATTGTGATTATTTGAGAAGCTAAAACTGCAAAAGTCGTTATTAAACACTCAAAGGGTGACTTGCAAGAAGAATTTAAAAAATGAACTGCATGCGTGAAATTCATAACCTTGACACGGTAGTTGTCATTTTTTTTTGTTTTTTTTTATGGAAGTTGCTAGGAACGTATCAAAGTGTTTTGTTTGATTTTTCGGCATAATTTGTGAAATATTATAAAGTCCGCAGTGAAAATCGAAGGTCATACATCCATATAAAAGGTTAATAAAAAATATTTGTGATAATTTGAAGTTAAAAAGGAGAGAAAAGTGATTTAATTTCGTGTTACTTTCAAAACAAGTTTTATGAAATCTTGGACACGTTGATTTTGTGAATGAATTTGGTGGTTTTGTGCAGTGATATCATGTTCACAAGGAAGACTAAGATCCTCAAGTATCCAGAGAAATAGTTGCAACAGCAGTTAGCAGCTGATAAGGAGAAAATCTCATGGAGAAAGGCTGCAAAGATTTCCAGATTCCGAAGACCACTTTTTCTGACAGAATGGATAGTAAATATCGCAAAAAACATCTGGAGAACGACAAAGAGGAGCCTCTACAGAACTCCCAAAGGAAGTTGAAAAGGACCTGGGCGGATTGAGTATCCAAATCTGCTAAAAAGTTTCATTTGCTTTAAAGCTGTAACTGCTGGACAGCGCGAGGCGTCTGTGAAATTTACAGAACCTCTTTTTGGTTGGACGTCCAGGAAGTTCTTGGAAATTAGGGCTCCTGAACTGTTAACCGGACATAAAGGAGGGATTAGCATTACTATCCAATTTGCAAGTATACACAGAAAACCCTCAACATTTGAATTTCTACATATTTCGTATGATATTTTGTCATTAATATCAATATGTCCAGCTTTCCAAAAATTTTGTCCAGCTTTTCAAAATTTTGTCCATCTTTTCAAAATGTGTTGTTTTTTAATTTGATAGAATATTCCAATTAATTGGTTGAAATATCTATTAAAAACTGTTAAGATTCTGTTAGAATATTTCACAAGCAATCTCATGATGCAAAAAAAAAATGAAAAAAATATATATTTATTCGGCTTAAAAATGCATTTGAAATTGAACTTTTTCTTAAGTGTCTCGCTTTCCACCATTCACCCTAACTCCTATTATAGTGAACTTCGACAGCTCTTACTATTCTTTGTATTTCTTGATCTAAATTACTATATTCTTTACATTTTTTTAGTAACGGGATGTATTGAAAAAGATAGGGTAAGTGTCCCTAATTCCGGCCAGCTTGCAATTTCGTCCATCTTTTTTGTTCCTCTAATTTCCATAAATTTCAAATTTTTACTTACTCTAAAAATTATACAATGCGAAAAAGAACAAAAAATGTAGCTACGACAAACGAGATGACGTGAAAAAGATATTGGAAGAACTCCCGAAGGGAAAGGAACTATGAGAATGAAGGTGGCCGAAATAGGGTACCAAAGCTGTGTCTATATTTTTATTCATTTTAAAATGTATTAAGAATGATTTTAGAGTAAATAAAGACGGTAAACTCTTTACAAGGTTCCAAGCAACACTCTTTCAGAAGAAAGAATAAAAAAAAAATCAATTTTTATTTGAAATATTACATTTCAAACTTGTGACTTTGACGCTTGCATGCAACTATGCCGAAATTTGGCACACTTACCCTATGTTTTGAATCTGCCTTTCCAATTTATTAAAACCACTTCTGAAATATTATTGATGAATATTTAATTCAATCCAAAAACCATAATATTTTCAAAATTATTATATTATTATTATTCGGTTTCAAATCTGCTTTCAAAATAAATTTTTCGATCACTACAATAGATCTTATATGTTTTTTCACATATTATTTGCTTAAAAACACTCCCAATTAAATTTTCGAAATTTTCCGGGAGCAAAAAGCTATCTCGAGTGAGATAGCTTTTTGCCATTTTGGGCATTACTGCAGTTGATTTTCAATTAAGTTGATCAAATTGCGATACAAAATGTTACTTTTTTAAAATTATTTTTGTTAGATATTTAAAATTTTATCTCAATATTATTTAAATTTTAGAAGAATACCTTAAAATAAGTCCCTGGAGCGCATAAAATTGATTTTTTAATAGAACTTCGCTATATTATACAGGAATCGAATGTGTATAAAAGGCAGAGATTAATATATGAAGCAGAAAAATATAAATTGGCGTATCTTAGGATAGTTTTTATAAAATAATTGTGATTATAGTTTCAATTACAGCTTCTGGACTACAATTTTATATATTTCTTGTTTTTGACGAAATATTTTCAATACCCGATCGCATTTTCAGACAATCTTGCCGAATATTTTGTCTGAAAGTAAAGTAGCTAGGATATACATCCTGCAAAAACATCCTTGATAAATAATTCAGTGATTCTCAATGGTTTTGAGATGCAAAACCATTTCACAAAATTGAACATTTCACCCTACAACGGAAAATCACCATTTGAAATTCAAAATATTTGGACGCGTTCGGGCAGTTTCTTGCAGTTTTGCAGAGGGCGCTAGTATAGCAAATTTACCACTTGCTTGTGGGAATTCCGTCTGTTCACACGGTTACTGTGATGACCATGTCACATATAAAATTAATATTAAGATTAATACTTTCTGAACTGCGAGAATGGCAAAAAAAGATAGCAATTGTTTTATCTTGCCTCTCTCTCGCATTACCCCTCTGCGTAGAAAGTTGGCAGCCATACAATCGCCCGAAAACCGACCGAATCATAGTTGGCACGCATGGAAAATTGCTCGAATTGCTTGTAATACGATTCAAAAAGCAATTAATACGAACTGTAATATCTTACTCATCGTATTACTCCACTAGAGTGTACTCTTTCTAACACACGTGATATTCCATTTGATATTTTGCATACTATATACCTCTCTCTCTCCGGCTTTTCTTAATATTAATATTAATCTTATGTGACACCACGGTGAAACTTTGCGGCCGATCGGCTACAGGGGCGTCTAGGGCTTATGTCATCACAGAAGTTCTGTGTCAATATGTTTCCATATTGAGGATCACGGTATGAAACTAATTGATTTTCTATCTAACAGAGTGGACTATGTGACCTGGAATGGGGCTAATCCAGACTTGGCTACAGGCAGGAAGCAGGCTGCATTGGGTAGTGACCCGAAAAATCGTTCTGAGCGATCGTATGTGCCAAAGGGAGCCAATGTGGAACTGTGCAAAGGTCCTCGACCTGGTTTAGCCAAAGGAAGCATCTATTCACAGTTAACCAAGGGGCTTCCCGCTGGAGGAGCCTCTGTGATCTGCAATTGAAACACTATCTAGTCAGTCCCTTAAGCACGTGGTGCATGCAACACTCCATTCCTTTTTGATCAACTTTTGAAGATGAAAAGAAAAAAACACCAATCCCGAGCCATATATTTCAGTGGACCGTCCGCCAAAAAGAAAAGATGATTGTGAAAGGCACAGCCCCTCCTTTTCTGGAGGATTTTTTGTGTGGTTTGTGGAAGGGGGGGGAGCAAGATATTTGAATGTCTGTTTGTTTTAGCGTCTCTTGGTGTGTCTCTATGTCCATTCTAGTGAATTTTTATTCATTTACTTTCCCAAAGAAAATTCTCCACTCGTTTTCGTAGCAACAATTTCTTATAATTAACTGAACCCAGAAAAATGCATGCCATATTTTAGAAAAAAAAAGAGAAAATATTTTAATCTCTTTGACGAGTGTTGAAAGTACCTTCAATTTAAAAAAAATGTCTCTGTGTATAAAATGATGTTAATAAATCTGTAGAGGAATTCTCTTGGAATCATGTGTTTGTTTTAATTTAGCGAAAGAGGTTTCCAATCTTACCCTGAAGTAGAGGAATTCTGAAACGATATGACAATGTCATATGACAAATTTTCATAGTTAATTCGGGAGCAGGACATCATTAAAACTCAGTAAACATCGGATGACCATAGCAAGAAGTTCTATGAAGCTCTTTGTAACTGATATGAATCGGATTGTTGATTAGTTCTTGTCGTTCTTGTACTACGCTTACTCCCCATTGCAAAAGAAAGCGGAATAGGAATAACAAGCGAAAAATTCCTTGGAATTTTCCACTATTTTTCCTTAAAAAATCCATAGGAATTTTCCATAATAGGTTCCAAGGAAAATTTAATGGATTTATGCTGGATTTTTTCTATAGAATACATATCAATGTAATTTATTGTGAAATAACCCGGCGGGACCAAAATACATAGTTCACATGACATACAATGTATTTACGACTTATTCTTGGAGGAAAAATACATAGTTACACATGTATTATGTATTTGATGAGGACTTGTCATTCAAAAATACAAGTTCACTCACATACATAGTATAAACTACGTATTTCTGTACTGAGAGTACATAGTTGTACGAAAACTCCGTATAAACTACGTACTTGTAACTGCAAAATAACTTTCAACACACACATACAGACGCACACGACCAAATGGCGACCAAACAAACTTGTCACATGCACCTGCCGTTTTTATTTCCAAATATTGACGAAATTATAGAAGTCACAAGGATTTTAATATATTTTATTCAACCAGAGATAACGAGTGATCAAATTAGATAATCACAAAGTATCATGTTAAAAAAATATTTTCCAAAAACACTCACAGAATGGAAAAAAAAATCGCAGATTTTAGGTTTGCAACTTCTTTAATATTATCACTTCACTGTTTTCTACAGATAACACAGCGTCGCATAATTATTATATTATTATAATCACTGAAATTACTAATAATTGTAACACATAATTTGTAAACAGAATATTCCAATGGAAAATATTTCCTTGTTGTCAAAGCAGCTGACAACACGCCTGCCAACAGCATTTTCTGTCATACGGGGTTTTTATTATATTTACGATGTATGTAATACTACGTATTTACTCTGTAAGAGATAATACTTCACACGGACACACTCACACCAAAGCACACTTCGGGTCTCATTTGGTGCAAATAGTACTGAGTAAAATGTATGGGCGTACATGATGATACTGAGTATTCGTACAACGTATATACACAGTTTATACGTAGTTTGGTCCCGCCGGGAAATTAAATTTGTTGTGGAAGTTAATATAAAACGATAATATTGAGGAAATACCAGAGAAAAATGTGGCACTCCACGCAAAACTTTCTTCACATAACCTCAAATTTTACATTTTGAACTCAACTGTCGTTCAAATTTGAGGAGTTCAAATTTGAGGAACTCGTCTGTAATTTTAACAAATATAAATATCAAATAATTATCGTTTTTATTTACAATAGGCATTATTTAATCTAAAAAATAAAACAGGATCGAGTATAATGATTGATCATGAAACATAAAACATTAAAATAGCAAAATCGATTAAGTGTGCTATTTATACTATGACCACTGTAGGAGTAAGAAGTCAAAATATAATTCAAAATCAAAGGATTATTATATTTTAATCGGTGAAGCTCGAGCAGTAATAATGATACTGCTGTGATGATAACCGCATGATTAGTATTTCCCTATGTAAATTAGCTGGGACAGCGCCATTTCTAATATATAGTCCTGCAAAATATAATCCTAAAAATCCAGATCCAGAGGCTCTGTCCCTAATTAAGTTAGAATCACTGTAAATTGTCATCTAGAATTTCTGAAATTTTCTTATTGGCAATCAATATTGAATTATTTCTGATTTTCATTTAGTTTTTCTTTTTGAATTGGTTACTAATTTAGTAAAATTAATAAATTTAGTTTTATAATAATTAATTAAATAAAATTTATTAAATTAATAATATCACATTTTTTATTACGATTTCAATAACCAAATTTTGATAATAGTCAGTTATCTTTCGAAAAAAAACTCCAGAAGGTGGCTCTGTTACAGAATTATTGATGGGGGAATCACCGGATTTTTAAGTTATTTTCACAGTTATCAGTTCCACAGTGACGATAATAACACCGAGACAATAATTCTCTGGAAATATTCATAAATAAAGTGTTTATTCGCTGATGCTCAATATACCAGTCATAAAAGTAAAAAGTGTATAAATAGTAGCCGTACTCACTATGGCGCTGTTATCTTGTAATATCGTTATCTCGTTATGTTCTCGTAATGTATTTTAGCCGTACTCACTATGGCGTTGTTATCTCGTAATCTCCGTAATCTGTTATCTTGTTATAATTTTTCATTTATAAAATACATTACGAGAACATAACGAGATAACGATATTACAAGGTAACAGCGCCATAGTGAGTACGGCTATTATAAATGAAAAATTATAACAAGATAACAGATTACGGAGATTACGAGATAACAACGCCATAGTGAGTACGGCTAGTAATTTGTAAGTATTTTGAAATAGGGGGTGTGCAAAAAGCTATTACATATACACAGTTCCATAAAATAAATCAGAAAGGCTATTTCATTTGAACCGAAAGACAAACCAAGTCACCATGGTAAACATCTCAAGATCTCAAGAAGAAAGAGAATATTCTCAAGAGCAAGCAGATCTTGTGAGAAAAATCAAGGGTTGCAAGAATCACTATGAGGAGCTGAATATTAAAAGAACTGCTTCTGATGCTGAAATTCACAAAGCTTTTAGAAAACTCTCTCTTCTCATTCACCCGGACAAGAATTATGCTCCTGGGGCTGAAGAAGCATTTAAAGCTATTTTAAAAGCCAAGGTACTTCTTTTGGACCCAGTGAAAAGACAGAATTATGATAATGAGCTGAAGAGGA
The DNA here is from genome assembly GCF_024763615.1 of Phlebotomus papatasi. NCBI lineage: Eukaryota > Metazoa > Arthropoda > Insecta > Diptera > Psychodidae > Phlebotomus > Phlebotomus papatasi. The sequence continues at coordinate 94,867,248 of NC_077222.1, read as the reverse complement.
AAACCAATGAAAGTTACAATCAATCTTCTACATCTTCTAAAAAAGAAAAAACAAACAACAACCAAGAAAAGGCAGATTATAATTTCAATCAATCTTCAGGATTCCAAAAAAGTCAGCCAAAAACATACATGAACAACAACCAAGAAAAGTCAGATTATAATTTCTATCAATCTTCGGGATTCCAAAAAAGTCAGCCGAAAACAAACATGAACAACAATCAACAAAAGGCAGATTATAATTTCAATCAATCTTCAGGATTCCAAAAAAGTCAGCCAAAAACATACATGAACAGCAACCAAGAAAAGTCAGATTATAATTTCTATCAATCTTCGGAATTCCAAAAAAGTCAGCCGAAAACAAACATGAACAACAACCAACAAAATGCATATTATAATTTCAATCGATCATCAGGATATTCAGGATACCAGGATACGAACCAAACGAAGTTGAGAACGAATCAACAAAATTTTGTGTATTTTACATACAATTTTTTTAGAGGATTTAATGTGATTAACTCAATTTCACAATATAAAGGCATTTTGATTTTCGGTTTAATTTATTCCCGCTATAAAATAGTGAGGTGAGTCAATGGAATAATTAAGATTTTTAAAAGAAATCCATTAAAACTATTCCGTTTCTTAGGACGATCACAAACTGGTTGGTAATCACAACAGCTCGCCTGATTCGTTGGACAGTTATCAAGGCATTTACTTCGAGATTTGGACAGGTTGTTATGATATCTTCCTTAATTTTGTGTTCAAAATAGCCACAAGAAGATAAAACATAGATATTAAATATTGTCTTATGAAAGTAAACCCACAAAATTTACCAATTAAATCATGTTGTGACAATCACTAGACACAAAATATTCTATTATTATTTACTATTTAGCTTTCATAGTCGAAAAACTCATGGATACAACATATAAAAAGTATAAAAATATTAAGACTAGCATGAGCTGTATGAACAGTTAGAAACTTCGAACTACAGTAGACTCTCTTAAATTCGGGCATTTGTGACTGAAATGTCACCCGAAATTCTGGCGGTAAACTTTTTTAAAATACAACGATATTTTTGATCTGCATGGACATAATTCAGTTTACATACTCATATATAATGCCAATTTCATTAATATCCCTTAATAACGCAAAATTACATCAAAACTCAGATAAACCATGGAAAATTTAAGCATATTGGGTTCATTTGATAATCAAACTTGAAAAATGTCAACAATTTTTTTTCGAATTCAACTGCCGCTCGAATAAGTATAGCCTGATCTTAAAAGAGCCGAATTAGCGAGAGTCTACTATAATTCAGATTTGCATAACTTTTGTATTTTTTGTATTTGTATTTTTCTTATTAAATTTATTACTTTTCTATAATGAAATAAAATTAAATAATAAATGTCATAAATATAAAAAAAAAATATATTGTGCATTCTTTTCTTTTGGCCAAAAAAATATTTCAAAAAGGCAAAAAACAAAATCATATCTTAAAAACGCATTTCTCATAGCAAAAGTAAAAAATTCCTTTCCATGTTTCTGAAAAGGGGATCACGTTTTGTAATGAGTATGACCCCTCGTCAATGCCGTAACGCAATCCTCATTTTTTTTTTTTGAACAGAGCAGTTGATTTAAAGAAAAACGCCACAAGGAGGCACTAAGTGTCATAAAGAAGAAATTTACATAACCTAAAATTTATCTAAAAATTCCTCCGCGCCTAATTCGTCTCTAAGAAGAAAAATTTTGTGATCTCTAATTTTCAAGGTATTTTATACATTTTTACACAATGGAATGCAATCGTGATGAAGCTGAAAAGTGCATTGACATTGCTTACAAATACCTTCTCGCTGGAAATGAACAAATAGCCAGAAAAATGTGCCACAAAGCAGAGAGACTCTATCCTTCAATTCGGATCAAAGAACTTCGGAGGGCGATTGATTACCATGAGCAGGTGAAACATGTGGAGCGAGTTAAAAGGTGCAAGAACCTGTATGAAATACTGGATGTTTCAACAACTTCCACAAATCAAGAAATCCGGAAGGCTTTTAAGAAACTTGCCTTGGTCCTTCATCCTGACAAGAATCATGCTCCAGGCGCTCATGAAGCATTTGTCAAAGCTCAAAATGCAATGAACATCCTTACGGATCCTGAAAAGAGAACGACTTACGATTTTTCAAGACAACCTACCGGATACCATCAGGATAATGTCAATGCCGAGCAACAATGGGCAGGAAGCGAACATGCCACACAATGGAATGGACCATTATCATTCAACGGATATGGATACGGATACTATTACCCATGTCCGCATCAGATGTATCATCCTCAGGATTACTCAGTTCCCAGCTATTGGTATTGCCATCAAAATTACTATTCTTATTTCAATTCATCTCATGGACTTTACAATAACTGGTATTGTTAAAATTATAAAATTCATACAAGAATAAGCAGAAAACAGAAAACATCAATGAATATTTTGCAATAAATCCTAAATACTGGAAAAAAATCACCCACACTTACGGTATATTGAAGAAGTGAAATATATTATTAAAAAAATGTTATAAAATAATTATATTTTTGGCATTTGGAGTGAATTTATTTAACTTAAAGATGAACTGAATCCAACTGAATTATAAAATTTTTTTAATAAAATATAAAATGAATTTCTCAAAATTTTGATTTTTTTTTAGAACTATATGGGGTAAATTAAGTTAATTCAAAATCTGCTCCAAATGGAAATTTTTCGCTACTCTAAATGGAAACGTCATTGTTTTCATGATAAGTACAGTACTAAATTATTATATTTATTTATTTTCTATACCTCTGTTTCATTATTTAGTTAATTTTGCTCTAAATAAAGCGAACATCCATTCATATTCACAAATTTTAATTTGTTAATTTCTCAGAAAAATTAAAAGTGTACTTTTTCACCATAGAATTTTTCATCGATCGACCAGGTTTTCCAATGAAAAACAATAAGGTGACTGTTGCTTATTTGTTTTATTTAACATTTATGTCATATTTCTGGCTAATTTTAGTTAAATTAAGTGCTAATCTTTATTGTTAACGGTACGTGAAGTTTTCAAATGAAATAATTACCTATTTCGTGAACAAAAAGGGTTTTTCTGAAGTGTCTGCAAATGCTTCAATAGGAAACCCCGGAGATATGATTTTTTTTGGAGAGATTTTCTTATTGTTTTAGATGGGAAAGGAGAAACGACCAGGAATAAGAACAAATCCTGCATTCAAGAGCAAGTCAACAAGGTTTTGGAAGCCTTTCGTCGCGGTTTCACTTACACTGTTTGTCTCCAATTAGAAACTTTCCCTTGTCTCCATTTGGATTAATATGTTTCAAATAGAAGCCTTTTACGATCTCGTATTTTTCTTGTATTTAAGAAGTTTTCAAATTATATCTAAAGAATTTTCACTAAACAGTAACATTCTAGAAGAGTCAAGGAGCAAATTTATGTAATTCTCTTCAGAAAAAATATGAACAATGTGTTGAATCTTCTGTCAAAAGTTAAAGAGTCTGGAAATGATTTTGAATTAGGACATTTACCCTAATATTAGGTGAGATTCTTAATAATCTCACCTATACTATAATCCTAACAAAATTTCATGTCGTCCGATCGAGCTCAAACTTGGCCAAAATGTGTTTCAGTACTTCCTGATCACGAATATATATGTGGCTAATTTACGTTCCCGGCCGGCCGCTTTTTGGAGCTTAATAGCTCCTAAACTAAAAGAGATATCGACTTGCGGTTTTCGGCAAAGGTTATATATCGGGTGAAAATTGCAACTTGGTGCATTGACCCCCCATCCCCCACCCCTCCTTCCGCCATTTTGAAGACCCCCCTTTTTTTGTTTTCTCAATAGCTCAGCCCCTACGGCATTGATCGGTCTCAAATTTTAGTATGTTATAGCTGGGCCTTAGGGCTTTCCACCCATACCAAACTTAAGGTCCCCCGACCCCCCTGACCCTAGCTATAAGGGTCCAAAAAAAATTCTTAAAATGGCCATAACTCCGGTTCTAATTGTCAGAATTTAAAAAATGAGGGCTTTTTGGAAAGCTTTCATGAAACTCCACTTCCCCTTCTAACATCATAAGTTCATAAAACCACCGCTAGGGGCGCTAATTTTAAAGAGAAGATTTTTCAATTTTCTAAATTAAATAACTCAAAAATTCAAAAAATCATATCTTTGGTTCTATTTGACCGATTTTGATGAGTGAGGGCTTAAACGAAAGATCTCACCAAATGCTACAACTTTCTAGAACATTTGAACATCGTGAAACTAACACCAGGGGCGCTACAGTCAAAAAACCAATTTCAATATCACATAACCTCAATTATATCGACTGTCGCTGAACCGATTTTGATGATTACTTAGACATAATTGTAGAGAACATTTGTCTCTATATTTCGTCCATACATCATTTTTCGATCAGATAATGCGATCTGTCCGATTTTGTCATTTAAGTGTGAAAAAATTGATTTTTCCCATAATAACGCTTTGAAACCACTCAGATGCCAATTTGACTGCCTCTACTCCACCAAGACACTTAAAATAGGGTTTAAATAGAAAGTCTTACAAAATACAACAATTCTTTGATATAGTTGAAGTTCATCAAATAAACACTTGGGGCGCTCTGGTCGAAAAAACGAGTTCAGAAACAAACAACCTCGATTATCTCGGCTTCTGATTAATCGATGAGATCAAGTTCTACGGCAAAATTATAGAGAACATTCTGGTCTACATTTCACCCATATAGGGTAAAGTGGTACAAGTTGGACAGTGGTACAAGTTGGACAATGGTACAATTTGGACAGGGCTTTTTGTCTTGATAAATTTAGTACTTCATTTTTATTTGTATATTTTTAATGCTTTAGTTTTATAATTTGGTTCCTTGTGCTTAAAACCAAATTTTGTACTATATTTATCAAGAATAAAGCCATGTCCAACTTGTACCGGCGAATTGTCCAACTTGTAACACTAATTCCAAATTATACACTTTACCCTATCACTTTTCTGTCACTCCATCCAAATCTTTGATATTTTGGTTTAAATACAAAATTTGTATAATTTCACGAATTTGATTCAAGATAACTGAATGGCGTACCCCAACTTCAGCTCTAAATCGAATTTGCATGCATTTCGAGTTACCTCACATTAAGAATCTCACCTACATAAGCCGGTTAGGATTATCTGTCCCTTTAACAAATGAATGAAAATGAGACAAATTCAACAACTTATTTTGTGTTACCCGGGAAAAAAGCGGGAGAAGCGGCGTCGAACAAGCTTTTCCTATATTATATATAGCACTCTCTCTACATAGTGAGTCTGTATTTGAATATTTGTAAGGTGGCATACACAATTCGCGATCCCGTTTTTTTTCGCGGATTTTCGCGGTCGTGAATTTTTTCACGGATTTTCACAGGCGCGATTTTTTTCGCGGATTTTCACCGCTCGCGAATCCCGGATTTTCGCAGAACGCGAATACTTTTCGCGGATTTTCACGGGGAGTGAATTTTTCGCAGGGCGCGTATTTTTTCCCGGGACGTAAATTTTTTCCCAGATTTTCGCAGGGCGCCTATTTTTTCGCGGATTTTCTCAGGACGCGAATTTTTTCGCGGATTTTCGGAGAACGCGAATACTTTTCGCGGATTTTCACGGGAAGTGTATTTTTTCGCAGGGCGCGTATTTTTTCCCGGGACGTAAATTTTTTCGCAGATTTTCGCAGGGCGCCTATTTTTTCGCGGATTTTCTCAGGACGCGAATTTTTTCGCGGATTTTCGCAGGATGCGAATACTTTTCGCGGATTTTCACGGGGAGTGTATTTTTTCGCAGGGCGCGTATTTTTTCCCGGGACGTAAATTTTTTCCCAGATTTTCGCAGGGCGCCTATTTTTTCGCGGATTTGCACGGGGCGTGTATTTTTTCGCGGATTTTCACGGGGCGTGTATTTTTTCGCAGAGCGCATTTTTTCCCGGGACGTAAATTTTTTCGCAGATTTTCGCAGGGCGCCTATTTTTTCGCGGATTTTCACGGGGCGTGAATACTTTTCACGGATTTTCACGGGGCGTGTATTTTTTCGCAGGGCGCGTATTTTTTCCCGGGACGTAAATTTTTTCGCAGATTTTCGCAGCACGCGAATTTTTTCGCGGATTTTCGCAGGACGCGAATTTTTTCGCGGATTTTCGCAGGACGCGAATACTTTTCGCGGATTTTCACGGGAAGTGTATTTTTTCGTGGGGCGCGTATTTTTTCTCGGGACGTAAATTTTTTCGCAGATTTTCGCAGGGCGCCTATTTTTTCGCGGATTTTCGCAGGACGCGAATTTTTCGCGGATTTTCGCAGGATGCGAATACTTTTCGCGGATTTTCACGGGGAGTGTATTTTTTCCCGGGACGTAAATTTTTTCGCAGATTTTCGCAGGGCGCCTATTTTTTCGCGGATCTTCACGGGACGTGTATTTTTTTCGCGGATTTTCACAAGGCGTGTATTTTTTCGCAGGGCGCATATTTTTTCCCGGGACGTAAATTTTTTCGCAGATTTTCGCAAAGCGCCTATTTTTTCGCATTACATACTCACATACTATCTCATTCTTTTGCATACCAAATTCGATTGAGCTAAATTGAATTTGGAGTGATGTTTAAAAGAAGAAGAAGAGTACAAGAGAATGAGATAGACATATTCAAAGCATGTGAGAAAGAAAGGAATTCGGCGAATTTCGACTTCATGAAATTTTCCTGATCTAAAAGGTGTGCCGCAGCAATTACCCACAAAATTCAATTCACAATCGAATTTTCACGCACTGGCTTTTCTGGGATCGCATGGATGACTCATAGAGAATCCGGAGAACTTATATATTTTTTAGACAAACCAGGGAACCCATACATTTTTTAGGGAACTCACTGGGAACCCATCATACATTTTTCAGGGAATCCATGAAAAACTCAGGGAACTCATAAATTATTTCGGAGAACCGGGAACTCGAGCTAACTTGGAAGAGTTTCGTTTCGAAACCCCCCTTTTTTCCTAACGTCGCTTTTTAAATGGTGGCGCCGGCGCCGGCGCCCGTAGCGCCGCAAAATAAAAGGGGATACCATTGGAATTGTCCGTAGGAGTTCCCAGTCTCCATTGTTGTTTTCTTTCTTGAGTGGTTGTAAACACATTGAAGAAAAGTGAAAAAATCATTTTTCTGTGATTTTCCTGCCATGGAGGGTAATCGAGATGAGGCTAGAAGGTGCATAGAACGTGCTTACATATATTTAAAATCAAGAAATGTGGAAAATGCCCGGAAATTCGCTCTGAAAGCCCAAAAACTTTATCCCTCGATTCAGGGTCAGAATCTTCTCAATGAGATTGATTCCCTGACCGAGGGAAGTAGTGCAAATGGGGAAGTGCCTCATGATGAGCCCCAGTATCAAGAGGAGCAAGAAGTAAAATACACACAGGAACAAGTAAATCTTGTGACACGAATAAAGAAAGCCAAAAATTTCTATGAAATGCTGGGTGTTACTAAAGATTCCACAGACAGTGAAATCCGGAAGTCCTACAAGAAATTGGCTCTGCACCTTCATCCAGACAAAAATCACGCTCCAGGATCCGTTGAAGCCTTCAAAGCATTGGGTAATGCTGTGGCTGTACTGACGGATCCGGAAAAGAAGAAAAACTATGATCTATTTGGAGATAGGAGTTTCTCCAGCGGCAGGAATGCATCTCATAGACACAATCAGGATATGTATCGTGAATTTCAGTCGGATGAAGCTGCCGAGGAGCTTTTTAATATGTTTTTCAGGGATGGGTTTTCATCAAATTCCGGACATCGACGGTATACCCACCGTCATCATGATAACGTAAATTCTAAGAGCTACTGGACAGATATTTTTACTTATGGACTTGCTTACCTTTTTGCAGAATCAGCCAAGTCTGGCCTTTGGGCTTATCCTTGTTCTTGTGGTGGTTTCACTCATGTCAACATTCCTCACATCAGATCCACTTTACAGCCTCCAGCAGTCCTCGTATGCACAAGATTCAATCACAAATAATTCTTAGAGTCTCACTGAATAATTCTCACTTTAACAGAAAATATCCAGTGGCCAGGAAAACAGCTGAACTTTCAATACCCTACTACGTTAGGCATAATTTCCAGCAGGACTATACTGGATCACTGGCTAGACTCGAGCTTTCCGTGGAGGAAGAGTATATCATTGGGATGAAGAAAATGTGCATGAGAGAACGACACTACAGTGAGTTTTTCATCTATTTTCCTGGCCAAATCCCTCCACTTTAAATACTCATAACCTCACTTTTTTACAGGAGATGCAATGATGTCCCGTGCACAGCACTTTGGCAACAAGGAGCACTTCTCACAGGCTCAATCACTAAAGACACCCTCCTGTGATACACTTTATCGCATTGGAAGATATAATTTTTAGTTTTATTAGCCAAAATTGTAAAAAAAAAATTGATGGGAAAAATGCACTGTGTCCGTTGCGTTAGAAAAATTTCTCTTTCCCGATTTCCCGATTGGCAGTACATAACCTCAAAATTGCATGTGGGATTTGTTGTGGTTTTTGTGAGCTGCTGGAAGACGATAGAAAAAGCGAGGAAAACCTGAAAAATGGATGGGGAATCATCGAAGGAGAGTGGGATATGGAAGGATCCGAGGTTCAGTCACCTTGTCAATGATCCGAGGTTTCAAAATATCTCAGAATCAAAGAGAAAAGTGAAGATTGATCGACGCTTTCAGTCCATGTTCAATGATCCCAAGTTTTCCCTGAAATACACAGTGGATAAGTATGGGAGACCTGTGGAACAGGGGCAGAGTGATGAGCTGAAGAAGTACTATGCGTTGAGTAGTAAGGGAGAAGAGAGTGAGGGTGAGGAAGAAGCAGAAGCTGTAGAAGAGGAGAATGATGAACTAGAGACTGGAGGGAAATTGGGTAAGAAAATAAAGAAGAGGCTCAAGGATTTGGAGATTGACTATGCCAGGGGAGAGGCAAAGATCCTCACTGACAGCTCATCAGATGATGAGAGTTCAGAGGATGAAGATGAAGAGACGATTTTTGAGCATGTTTGGGGAGAACTGGACAATGATGCTCCACGGACGGATGAGTCCACCAAGAGACTGGCAGCCTGCAATATGGACTGGGACAAGATGAGAGCTGTTGACATTTTAGTACTGTGTAGCTCTTTCCTTCCGGAAGGTGGAAAAATTGACCGTGTATCGATTTATCCGTCAGAATTTGGGAAGGAACGAATGAAGGAGGAGGATTTGAAGGGTCCAGCTGAATTGCTTGCTCTGCCGATGGAAACTGATGAGGATAATAGTGAAGTAAAGAATTCCAAGGAGAGAGATGAAGAAGGAGAATCGTATCACATGGAAAAATTGAGGCAGTATCAGCTCAACAGGCTGAAATATTTCTACGCAGTGATTGAGTGCAGCAATATCCGGACAGCCGATCATCTCTATTCCGAATGCGATGGTCTTGAATATGAAAGTTCAGCAACAAAAATGGACCTGAGATTTATTCCTGATGACATGGATTTTGATGAAGAACCACATGATGTTTGTGAAAAACTCCCGAATCTTCAGGAGTACAAGCCAAGAATCTTCGAGACGACAGCTCTACAAAATGCAAAAGTTAAACTCACATGGGATGATACGGCTGAAGAGAGAAAGGAATTCAATGAAAAGTTGGCTCAAGGAAAACTAACTGAGCTATCCCAGGAAGATCTCAAAAAATTCATCGCTTACAGCAGTGAGGAAGAAGAAGAAAAGGTTCCTTCTGCAGAATTGGGAGGAGCAGAAGATTCCGAGAGTGAAGGGTCAGAGGAAGAAGGACCCAAGTCCTCAATAGACAAATACCGGAATCTCCTGAATGAAATCAAAGAGAAAGAGCAACATCAGAAAATGAGTAAAGTTGAAAGGGAACTTTCCTGGGGAATTATGACAGGCAAAGATGAAAATTCAAATGAGTCTTCAGAAGATGAGAAAAGCTCTTCCCTGACCCCATTTGAGAAACTCGTGGAAAAGAAGAAGCAGAAACAGAAGAAACGCCGAGAAGAAATTAAACAGAAATATTCCAGAGATTCATCAGATGACTCTTCAGATGACATTCCCGAGGGAATCGACATGAATGATCCGTACTTTGCTGAAGAATTTGCAGGAGGAAATTTTGCGCCACTGAAAGATCCCAAAAAATCTCAGAAGAAGAAAAAAGAGCAAGAAGCTGAAGAAAAAGCTGCTAAGGAGGAAGAGGAGAAGCAAGCTGCAGAGCTTTCCCTTCTGCTGGATGAAAAGGAAGAAGGAAAGTCTCATTTTAGCCTCAAGAAAATCCAATCTGCAGAAGCGGAAACGAAAAAGCGCAAGAGGAAGAAACTCCTCAAAAAGTCCAAGGCTCAAATTGCCGAAGCGAAAGCCAAGAAAGCTACTGAAGATGACTTCAAGATCAACGTAAATGATGAGCGTTTCTCAGCAGTTTTCACTTCTCATCTCTACAATATCGACCCAACTGATCCAAATTTCAAGAAGACCCGAGCAATGGACGTCCTAATTGAGGAAAAGCTGAAGAGAAAGCAAGAAGGAACGGTGAGAAACGTGCCTGAAGAGAGAGAGGGGTCTCCGAGGAAAAAAGTGAAGAAGGACGCAGAAGTGTCAGTTTTGGTGAAAAGTATAAAAAGGAAAGTTAAGAATAAATGAATTGTTACATTAAAAATATTGCTAATAACGCTAATAAATTCTTTGTAAATATAATTATGACTGTTTGAATCTAGTAAAAAAAAGCCCGAATCAACTTATGGTAGGGTAAGTGTGCCAAATTCCGGCCAGCTTGCAATTTCGGCCACCTTTTTTATTCCTCGAATTTCCATGATTTTCTAGGTTTAAATACAGTAGAGTCTCTCAAATCTGAATCTCTTAAATTCGAACGCCGTTTGGATTCAAAATGTCAATTGTGAGGTTATGTTACAAAGTTCGTATTCTAGAGATGAATGAAAATCATATATATGTGCTTCTTCCTGAATGTTTACATACATTATTATCGTAAAAAATGAAAAGGAAGTATGTTACCACTAAAAATTGCGAGAAAGTACGATACAGTAGAGTCTCCTAAATTCGAACGCTCGGGGGGTATTTTTGACATTTCTCACCTCCCAAATTCGAACGATTTTTTCAAAACTAACGAAATTTGTGTGAGATTAAATTGTACTTTGAATCAAATTCTCGTACTTTCTCGCAAGTTTTAGTGGTAACATACTTCCTTTTCATTTTATACGATCATAATGTATGTAAACATTCAAGAAGAAGCACATAAATATGATTTTCATTCACCCAGAATACGAATTTCTTAACATAACCCCACAATTGACATTTTGAATCCAAACGTCGTTCGAATTTGAGAGATTCAGATTTAAGAGACTCTACTGTAATTTGATTCAAAGTACAATTTAATCTCACACAAATTTCGTTAGTTTTAAAAAAATCGTTCGAATTTGGGAGGTGAGAAATGTCAAAAATACCCCCCGAGCGTTCGAATTTAGGAGACTCTACTGTACAGTGCTGTCTCGCTATATGCACAGTTATTGGGTACTTTTTTTGACAGTTCTCTCTCTGAATATGCACAACTTTTTTTGAAATTCCCAACGGTTTTTCTCCTTCTTTTAATAAATTATCATTTTTTTATTGTTCTAGAATTTCCCGTGTTATTTTAAATATAATATGAGACAGAAAAAATAAAAATTAAGATAATTAAAAACGAGAAAAATTAGTTACCAAGAAAATAATTTTCTTTATTTCTTTGTCAAAATGTAAACAAATTGATTTTGAATGCAACCGACACAAAAGCTGTGCATATAGAGAGTGTGCATATAGAGAGACAGAACTGTAAAGTACCGTCGTTGCGGGTGACTTTGCACGTTTTTTCGCTGTTTTTCAACTTTGCCCTCTAAAAGTGAATAGTTAAAGTGAAGGGAGGGGGGTTTTTGAGTAAAATTATTTGTATTCAGTTGTTAATGAATAGATTTTGTGCCACTAGCATTAATTTTATATAATTTTACTATGTTTAAAAAAATCAAGAAAAAAGGCTTGCACGTGGGATAAGGTGCGGGTGACTTTGCACTTTTTAATAAATACTAAAAAATCAACAATTTCTGATAATAAACGACAATGAAGATCTTCACATCTAAGGGTAAGATGCACGAGATCTACAAGATGACATTATCGCCATCTTGATTTGACGTTTCTGTCCGCCATTTTGAATGACTGTCAAAATCTAAAATAGATTCGATTGGGTTGAAATTTTAGTATGTTGTAGCTGATATCAAGGCCTTTTCAGAACGTATCTATGTTCCGGTCTACGTCAAGTATTTTCCTTGATACAGAGGCTCAAAGTTTAAAGATTTGAAATATTCATATTTTGGCGATCTTTATTTTCTAATCCTGAATTTTAAAACCTAAACGAAATGCCTCAGTAACCATTAGAAATTGTTGAGGCTTTTATTTTATATATTTATTTACTCTTACATAATTAAAAAAATTAAATGAAAAGTGCATTTATTTTTTTTATTTTTTCATCTTTGCAAAAGTTTTTCAGATCTTCAAATAATATGGTGTTATAAAGAAAAACATTACTTTTCTTTTTATTTGTTATTCAGATCTCATCGCCTAACGATAATACTGCCTTTTTTGTGATGGTTTCGATAAAAGAAGCTCTCCGTAGTTCTGTATTAATGAAAATGTCAAAATTTTGAACTTAGAGCCCCAATACCCAGACAATCGCTTGACCTAGGTCGGATTTTGTATATGTTCTGAAAAGGTCTTGACATCAGCCAGAACATATTAAAATTTCAGCTCAATCGGATAAGTTTTTTGTTTTGACAGTTATTCAAAATGGCGGACAGAATCGTCAGATCAAGATGGCGACCACACCATCTTGTAGATCTCGGTCATTTTATCTTAAGTTATAAAAAAAATTGGATAATTTTTGGTCAAATACTTCTATAATAAAGCTTAAGAAAGTCCATTATATGCAATTTTATGATATAAATCATGCGTTCTTAGGAAGACTATAGTGAAAAAAAGGAATTTACTAAAAATAATGAACAAAATCGAAATGGATTATTCTAGCCAGATAAATTTAGAATAGATTTGGGCAATTTACTTCTCTGAAATCGATTTTGGAATTGCATCTTCAGATAACTTTTTCGCGGAGTCGTTTTTTGACAAAATACCTATACTAGGATTTCATTGACTATTACTGAAACTACAAGAATCCTTTTGAGGATCATTGTACCTTACTTGGTACTTAACATATCCCTATATACTTTGACATGGTAGACCGGATCGGCGAAGACTATCAATACGTGCTAGAATTGTTCAAAGTCTCACAAACAGCAGAGTGCAAAGTCACCCCCCGAGTGCAAAGTCACCCGCAACGACGGTACTCTAGAGATTATACAAAGCGAAAGAATAACAAAAAATGTAGCTTCGACAAACGAGATGACGTGAAAAAGGCATTGGAAGAATTCCTGAAGGGCAAGGAACTATGAGAATGAAGGTGGCCGAAATAGGGCACCAAAGCTATGTCTACATTTTTATTCATTTTAAAATGTATTAAGAATGATTTTAGAGTATGTAAATAAAGACGATAAACTGTTTACAAGGTTCTAAGCAATACTCCTAAGTAAAAAGAATAAAAAAATCATATTTTATTAAAGATATTACATTTTAAACTTGAGACTTTTGCGCTTGCATACAACTATGCCGAAATTTGGCACACTTACCCTATGTGAGATTCTCAATTCGACTTTCAAAATAATCTCTCAACTTTAAACGCGATTAGGGTATGCAGGGGCATGACATTTCATATGTTTCCCATATGTTTCTAGCGAGTCGAAAAAAATTTTGAGTTTATTAGCTGTTTTCTGTCATTGTAGAATGAATTAGCAAAAAATACTAATACAAGATAAAAGCCAATTTAATAACGAAGAGGCAACTGAAAACCCCAAATTGGCAACCTACGTAGTTTTGGAGATATCTCGTTAAATGTGCACGAAAACAGGGAAAAAATTACATTAAAACCGGTCGCATTTTTCAGAGCTAATGTCACGAGGGTATGTGTGCCAAATTTCGGCATAGTTGCATGCAAGCACCAAAGTCTCAAGTTTGAAATGTAATATTTTTAATACAAATTGAATTTTTAGTGTCTTTTTAAGGAGTGTTGCTTGGATTGGAACCTTGTGGACAGTTTATCGTTTTTATTTTCTCTCTAAGGTCAATCGTAATAATTTTAAAATTGATAAAAATGCAGACATAACTGGTGGCTTATTTCGGCCACCTTCATTTTCTTAGTTCCTTGCCCTTCCGGAATTATTCCATAGTCTTTTCACGTCATCTCGTTTGTCGAAGCGATATTTTTTTGTATTTTTTGCATTGTATAATATCTGCAAAAAAAATTCATGGAAATTCTAGGAACAATGAAGTGGCCGAAATTGCAAGCTGGCCGAAATTTGGCACACTTACCCTATCTCCTAAAAGGAGAGATATACTTCCAAATTTTGCAACATTTTAACTGAGGTTCTTTGTTATCTCAGCTTTTATGGCCATGGGTGAAAGTCCGACTTCGCCAGATTGAGTCCAAAAGGTCCAAATAGGTCATAGGATGGTGACTCATAAAAAAGTGTTTTAAGAATTTCAAGGGGAAATTTTGTTAATTACGGTTAAAATAGTTTTTTTTTTTAAATTAATTTTACTGCTCGAACTCAAAGAGAGCAGTTATATAATCCACTTTTTTCAACTTGTGACGCGGCTAGAGACCAAACGGTAAGATATATCGACTTCCAGTCATCGACGACTTGCACTTGAATTGTGAACTTGAAAAAGTTTGCAATAAAACATAATTTATCATGATAAATGTGAATACAAAATTTCAAGATAGGGTGGAATCACCACTTCTCGCCAGTGCACCACTTTTCGCTATTTATATCGAAATCGCTATTTTTCGCGATTTGTGAAATAAATGAGCCGCAAAGTTCTTTGTATTTTTACTGCTGCTGCGTATAGAGTTGAAAAATAATTATTATTCTTTTTGAATTTACGATTTTGAGCATTTTTTAGAGTAATATTTTAAGCAAGTGTATCGAATCCAATATTTCTTACCAAATATACTAAATGTCATCAAATTTTCATCAAGAAAAAAATACCTTTTTGGATAAATAATTTGTCTATTTAATATTTAATTACACTTGTGGAATACATATAATTTGTATTTAGTTAATTAATATTTCATTTTATACTGTTTTTATATAAAAATGAGGCATGGCGAAAAGTGGTTATCTTTTGGAATTGATTTTACCACCTGTCGCTATCTCTTTTCAATAGGCGACGCTAACTTCACTTCGTAGATTCTCAGTTGTCATATTTTCATTGTTTATTTTCTACAACAGACCTATAATTTGATTTCTCAAATAAAAGTGAAGAAAAATCATTTAAAGTGAGTAATAATAGAGTGATTATGAAGAAAAAGAATTGTTGAATGTATTCTTTTTATAACATTGCCTAAAATAATCGAGTATGGGCTTTTTCAAGTGGGTGGCGAGAAGTGGTTACAAAACTGGCGAAAAGTGGTGACGAAGTGGTTATTTTTGCATTCATTCATTTATTCAATTTCAACCGCTTATCCCTATTGGGGTCGCGGGCCCATGACATCCAAATTAGCATTATTTTTGCATTGTTAATAAAAATCAGTTTGTTAAGTAGTCCAGCGTTAAATTCTAGGAGTATTGTTTTCACGAATCTAGAGTCAATACAACTAGGTAGTTTTGTATCAAATTTCTAATAAGAGTTCAAAAGTAATAATAAAATTAATTCCTCTTTTTCCTAATCATGGCGATAAGTGGTTACTGCACCCTACAAGTGAACTTTTTAAAGGATCAATTATAATCCATTTTTTCTGAAAAGGATCAATTTGACCCTTTTATTTTTACCAGTGGAATAAAAATCCATAATTTTAATCAATTTATTTTTAGTGTCCAATTTTACCCTCAAAGTGTCCAAATTTAGAAACTGTCCAAAATTGTGAGCTCTTCCCCTACCTGGGGCTTTTTTCAGGCGGAAAAATTTTTGTAAAGCTATGATGAAACCAATTACTTACCATTATTACTTACCAATAGATAGTAATTCATATTTCGATATAATGTGAATTTTCTAATTGTGTATTCCCCTGAAATTAAAAGAAGTTTTGAGATTTTTGACAACTAGAGAACATTTGAAAACTCAAACAAGTCCGAAAAGTTAATGTTTGAGGAAAGATATTCTCCCGTGATCGTGTGAAAAAAGAAATTCCAAATTGGTACCTGCAGTTACAATGCTCAATTTTCATGTATTTTTGTATATTTTTTTTTCATAATAATTATATAGGAGATATTTACAGACCATTCTCTTGTTGTGTTCATTTTTTTGTGTTGCTTTTAGAATTTTTTTTTCTCTCTTAGATCGTCCTAATTAGAACGTCTTCTTCGGGGGAAAAATGAAAAATAAATGAAAGCTCAAACCTACATTTTTTTTTATATGCAATTGTCTTATTAGTATACACCACAATTGATTTTTTTTTGTTTAATTATACACAAATTAATTGGATTCTACACTCTCTTATTCCTCCATTACGCACAATAATTTTCTTATTCGCTTTTTTTAATAATTTATTATTAGTTTTTTTTCAGACACATTTTCTTGTAGAAATTCATGTTTTTTTTTAAACCGTTTCTCGTCCTTTCTTTTCTTTCTCTCCTCTTTTTGCATCATTTAGGATTATACAATTCTATTTTCTTTTTTTAATTGAAGGGAGGTTTCTCTCAAATGATTCCCCTAAACAGAATTATTTTTTTCATTTGTCTATCTAAACATTTCCTCCTAATATTAAAAGAAAAAAAATAGTCAACAAAATTACAATTCGAAAAGTTTTTCTCATATATGTCCAGAAAAACAAAAAAAAAATGAAATCTTACGCCGAAGATTTTCTTTTTAATAAACTTTGGCAGTTGATTGACAACAACAAAAAATTATATCTCCATTTTTTTTCAAAGTTATTTTCTCTAAGTTACTCATTTAAGTTCTTTTCATTCTTCCATTATTAATTTTGTTTTCTTTAAATAGCTCAGATTCTTTGTCTATGTACACAGTTACACAAATTTTTATATCAACTCTATACCTTTTCTTTTTTAAATAATGTCCAGTGAGTTTGTGTAGATGAAGGCTAAAAAAAAAGTTAAATGTCGCGACAGAAGAGAAAGGAAAACGCGATGAAGGTGAAGAAAGGCGAGCTGAAAGATTTTGTTCTTTTTGTTGAATAGAAAAACATTGGAGAATAAAAGGAAAAATAAAGAGAAAATAAAAAAAAAGAGAAGGAAACCTTTAACAACGCGCTGGACTAGACTTGAGGCCCATTTCGTTGTGCGGCGAAAGAGTTTCATCTGAACCACAGCTTGAGCCTCAGAGCATCAACTCCGGACAGATAGTAGTGAAAAAGTCGCTTGTCGCGGACAAAACCAAGATTCTCGTACAGACGAAGGGCTGGCGTATTGGTGATCTCTGTCTCAAGCACCACCTCATCCGCCTTATCGTTCAGCATCGCCTGAAAATTCCAAATGGAAAACCCTAATTTAAAATTTTCCTCACTTGATCGAAAATTTCCGTTGATATGATAAAAGAATCCTGAAGATCCTGATTCTGGATGAATTGAAAAAAAATTATGTTTGGACGAAATATAGATATAAATGTCCTCTACAATTATACCGAAGAAATCATCAAAATCGGTTGAGCAAGAGTCGAGATAATTGAGTTTATGTAATACGAAAATTGGTTTTGCAACTGTGGCGCCTCTAGCGTTGACCCTACTAAGTTAAAATGTTCTAGAAAGCTGTAGCGCTTTGCGAGGCCTTTCATTTTCGCCCTCACTCGTCAAAATCGGTCAAATAAAACCGGAGATATGGCGGTTTGAACGGTTTAAATTTCGTGAACTTTGACCCCTCATATCACCGGTTCTATTTTAACCACAGCGAACGCAAGCCACTTTTTGGAAACTTCATAGCCTAGGCTACAACACTCTAAAATTTGATGAACTTGCACAATGTCGTGTTTGAGAAAAATTATTTTGTATTTTAATAAATATTAACGCTATCGCAACGCCACCTGTGGTGACTTTTTGAACTTCCATCTGAAAGTGCTCATCGAGACGAAACCAAAAACTCAAAATTTAGGTCAAAATGTTAATTAGAACCGGAGATAGAGGCCGGTCAATTTTCGAAGTTTGACCTCTTATAGCTTGGCTCAGGGGTTATCGATCGACTTAAGTATTTTTTGCTTGATTGATGTAATTTGCGGCTACAACATACTAAAATTTCAGCCCGATGCACAATGGAGTTTTTGAGTTATTTAACTTAGAAAATTAAAACATTTTTTTAGACTTAGGGTAAGTGTGCCAAATTCCGGCCATATTTTTTGTTCCTCTAATTTCCATGAATTTTTAGTTTTTTGCATTCTCTTGAGATTGTACAATGCAAAAAAATAACAAAAAATGTCGCTTTGACGAGCAAGATGATCTGAAGGAGACATTGAAAGAATTCTGGAACGGCAAGAAACTATGAGAATGAAGGTGGCCGAAATAGGCCACCAATGCTATGTCTACATTTTTATTTATTTTAAAATGTATTAAGAATGATGTTGGAGAAAATAAAGATGATAAACTGTCTGCAAGGTTCCAAGCATCACTTATTATAAAAGTGTAACAAAAATATTCAATTTTTATTAAAAATATTATATTTCAAACTTGAGACTTTGTCGCTTGCATGCAACTATGCCGAAATTTGGCACACTTACCCTATTTAGGTTTCAGAAATCCTTAAAATAAATTCAAACTTATTCAGTATCGGTCGAGAAATGTGTTTTGAATCTTTGTGTTTCAAAACAGGAATAATATAAGGGCAATCTTTTTACAGACGAAATCAGCTTATAAACCTTCCAAAAAGCATTTCGGAAATGAAGGAAAACGGACAAAATATTTAACATTTTAAAAATAAATATATTTTTAGTGGAGAAAAATAAGGTAATGCTCATGATACGAAGGTCGACTTATCGTTGATCCTTCCAAGATCTCAAGTCCGGTGGCAGCCATAATCCCGAAAGCCAAAATCCCGAAAGCCAAAATCCCGAACGCCAAAATCCCGAAAAGGCCAAAATCCCGAAAGCCAAAATCCCGAAAGCCAAAATCCCGAAAGCCAAAATCCCGAATTTTTAAAATCCTGAAAGGGATGAAATTATATGGAGGAGAATGTTTAGAATAATTTTCCAAGACACAGAAGATTTCCCTTTGCCTCCAGCAAGCGCGAGTGAAATCGCGGGAGTAGCTATGACACTTTTAAGAATTCGGGATTTTGGCCCATTCGGGATTTTGGCTTTCGGGATTTTGGCGTTCGGGATTTTGGCTTTCGGGATTTTGGCTTTCGGGATTTTGACCGGGGCCCCTCAAGTCGATTATCAGACCACCAGTATGATGTGACAGAATTTAGTTATGTTTTAGGTATAAAAAGTTCAAAGTTTTTTCAAATTCCAATTTTTAATCCTCTGTCCTTAACCCTTTAAGGACGATTGAAGCTGTATTTTTCTCTAAAGTTAAAAGATTTTTTCTGACTCTCAATTTTTAATCTTCTCGTCCTTAAAGAGTTAAAGGCATCTACACATTGCGAGCAATTACAAACGTCAAAATGGTCAAAATTCTGAAAGTGAAAACGTCAAAATTCTGTCAAAAATGCAATTTTTGACAAAAATTACTCCGAATGACTAGAATTCTTAAAGGGTTGAAACTTTAAATAATGCGTTTAAAATTTTAAGGACGAGAAGATCAAATATTGGGAGTCACAAGTATCACTTTTTCTGAATTTTTAGAGGAAAACATAGCTTTAATAGATCGTAGGATTTGTTTTTGTATACTAATGCCCCAATCTTCCTTAAAAGTTAAAGGCTGATTCCTATTCTCCCACAAAGGTCTTTAATAACGTGTCAAATTTAAAGACAGAATTAATAAAGACAGTTATTTTGTCCTCCAAATAGTCCGAAAATTTGGTTTTTATATTTGGGACACCGGTGTCTCATTCGTTCTTAAAGGGTTAAGCACTTGGGGTAAATGTAACAAAGCTTCAAAACTTGAAATGGAAATGTCAACATTTTTTAAGTTGGCTGAATTTTAAAGCTGCTCGGGAGGATCCTTTAATCCTTTTACTGCTTGAACTCCACAGAAGAGCAGTATATAATAATTCCTCGATTTTTTCACCCCCAAAATCCATCTAGCTAGTCTGTCCATCTAGCTGTCGCCAGCTCTAGAGGCCAAACGGTTAGAGATAGGGACTTCAAACCTCCGAGGAACCCCCCATAAGCCGACCCGGGTACGATTAAAATGCCACTCAATTTTTTCTCACCACTCTCCTTCCCTTGGAATTTCTGATAAAACTGAACCGGTTGCAAGCAGTTCTGAACTAGTAATGATCTGGTTCATAACCGATTTATTATTAATCGTGTCGGGATCTAGGATGATTAACTAATGGATGGAGCATTTTAGTTCACAAATTGTATTTTTCTTAAATCCTTTAACATTTTTAAGCTTTAGATCCCACTAAAATAAATAAAACACGAAATGGTAGCCACATATACAGAGAATATATTTTTCGTCAGTTAAATCAGCATTTGTCGTAACTTCCTTTTGACAGCTTTTCAGGAGACGAAATTTTCAGTTCAATATTATTTTTCTTAAAAATAAGCCCCGAATGCGATACTTTTGAGTCAAAATAATAAAAGTGGCACTAATAAAAAGTTAACTCGAGAAAATCTTTATAAAATTATTTAAAAGCTGAAATATTGGGAAATATGTTAGAAGAAACACAATAATATTTTATCGTAAATTCCATCATTTATAAAGCCGTAACTTCCAATGTATGAAGATTCTGGAACTTACGACAATTTTCTAAAATGCATTATATCAATTTGAATTATTCTAGTGATAATAAGCGCCTTTTTTTGACTGAATTAGTCAATAATACTGTTATCCCTGTCCCTAAAAGCTTTTATTTCATAAGTTTTATTGAATAATTTTTTTTCTCACAAATATTGAATTAAAATTATTTAATGTTGCATTATTCGCACTGTCTTTGGATATTTGGAAGAGTTTGTGAACGTTTTATTGAGAAATATTGCAATTTTGCTGCAAATTACAAGCCACGCAAACGAGCAAAAGAAGTTACGGCAAATGCTGATTAGAGAAAATTTTGTATGAAAATTTGTCGTAACTTCTCCAAAAATGGAAGTTACGACAAATTCTGATAAATTTTTATTAATTAGGGCCACTTCGATATTTTTCGTTTAAAATAATTTTTAATGGACTTATAAAAGTTTCTTTTTCTCAAGTGCGTTTAATAAACAAAATTACACTGATTCTAAATATGTATATATCTCAAAATCGCAAAAAAGAAGTTACGACAAATGCTGATTTAACTGACGAATCCCTCGATTTTTTCGCTGCGCTCGTGTTGCTCGCATGAAGTATAAGGATAACTTCAAAATTAAATAATGCACGACACTCATCCCCTAAAGTGCGCCGTGCAGCATTCTCCAGGCAGGGTATGCCTCAAAGCAGGTTCGCAACAGTACGTTATGTCATAACCGATAACTAATTTCTATCCGAAATTCAATTATATTACTCTTGAAGTGTAGAAGGGGAAGGCATATTTTATTCGTAATAATTCCTCAATCCAGTAACGAAAAATCCAATTCAGATTAAATGTCTTTTTTGGAGCAATTTTCGTCAAAATTGCATTTTTGACAGAATTTTGACGTTTTGAATTTCCATCAAAAACTTTTTGACGAAAATTTTTTGACGGAATAATTTTGGTCTAAGCTAATCTAGTCTTACTGGAGTATAAATGGATACAATAATCTAAACATCGGGTCAATTTTCTGCTTTGTCAGGCAAATCTGCATAAAAAATGCAGAGAAAAGGCCTACGAAGCATTTGAGGAACGGAAGGTGCAGAAGAGCAGAAGTGAAAAAATGCAAAATTAGCTTACCATGATTGCCTTCTGAACGAGCCTGGTGCCAATCTTCATCTTCCTGTAATCCTTATCGACGGCCAGCATCGCAATATAGCCCCTTTTGATGGTCTGCCGATGGAGGCCTAGTTTGCACACGATGGCCCCCACGCATCTGTCTCCGTGCATCGCCAAGAAGCAGAGTTTTGGCCAGTTGTGGATGAAATACCTGTACGTGTAGATGGAGTAGGGCTCCGATAGATCCTTCTGTATCAGACGCATGATATCTGGCATTTGGAGTTCCGATTTGTACTCCTCGTACTCAATGATGGGCAGTGTGCTATCTACCGGTTCTTCGGCAGCCGCAGCCCCCGCAGGTGGCTCAGTATCACAACAAGGTGCATCGACAGTTGGGACGTCCGGAACGTGGGTGTCTGTCTCTCTGCTGTCGTCTTGATCGTGATGGTTGACAACTGGGCTACTGGCCACCTCCTCATGCACCACCCTATCACTGCAGCTGTCACTTGGTGCCTTTGGCGCCTCCTGTGTGTGATTCTGAGCCGTTTCCTGACCCAGAGACTCCCGATGATTGTAAATTCCATTGCGTTTTAGGTTAAGACGCTCCTCCAGCTTCTGGCTCAGCTCATCCATTGTGGCTGAGCTCCTGATGATGTCCATGGTGGTCTGAGGAGGTGGCTCACTGGTTGCCTCGTTGCTCTTGGACTTATTCCGTCGTCTGGGACGTTTTTTCTTCGAGCCATCCGTATGATTTGACGTGAGGTCTGCCTCTTTTGTCGCCTGCACCTCCATTAAATACACTTTTTTCTACCCCTTCGAGTCTCGTTACTTCACATTCAACTACACCACACTACACATACCTAGTACCTACGCCTAAATAGCATATTTGATCAACCACAGCTAATCACAATTGTAGAAAATTTTAATATCAAAAACTCAGCGCGATTCTCCTTGGGATTTTTTTCTCTACGACAGTGACAATCAGCGCCATTGTGGCGACCGCTGAAAGTATTTTGTACATTTTCCCGATTCAAAACCGGTTCAAATTTTTTTTGTTGCAAAAACAATGTATTGTCAACAGAGGGAAAATTTTTGCATTTTCCACGGTATTTTCAGCCACTTTGGCTGCCTGTGAGTGCAATATAATATGTGATATGTGTAGTCAGTTCAAATGTCTTCCAGAACAAATCAAAAACTCCCCGGAATTGTGGTAAATACGGCTCTTCGTCGATTTTAACCTCAATCTTTTGTTTACTTTTTGATTTTCTCAATATTTTTTTGGCTTTTCAGATCAAATACGCCTTTCTGACCCTTGCCTGTGTCCTCTGCTATGGAAGTCACCTAAATGGGGATTTTGTCTTTGACGATACAGTGGCAATTGTGAAAAATTGGGATGTCACCAGACCGATGTCTATCAAGGAAATTTTCCAGCATGATTTCTGGGGCTTCAATCTCACGGACTCATCCAGCCACAAATCATATCGCCCCCTTACAATACTCACATTCCGCCTAGAGCATTCCCTCTGCGGTCTCAATGCTTTCCGGATGAAACTCGTCAATTTAATTCTGCACATCTTCGCGACTTGGCTCATTGTCCCTTTCTGGGAGAGTATCTTTTGCTCCCCAGAGGATCAAATTGTAGCAATCGGGGCAGCACTTTTGTTTGCCATTCATCCCATTCACACGGAAGCTGTTGCGGGGATTGTAGGGCGGGCAGAACTTCTTGTGGCTGGCGTCTTTCTAACATCACTCATCCTGTACAATACTCAAATTGGTAAGTCCTTCAGGCGATTTCTCATCTCCAAAACTATGACAATTGCTCCCTATTTTCAGCTCGAAAGACTTTCTCACTCAAAAGTCTGCTATTCTATCTGGGATTCTTTATCTTGGGAACGCTGAGTCTTTTGCTCAAAGAAAATGGCATCACAATTTCAGTAAGAAAATTATTTTCTGACCCCTATTCCATCATGAAAATTTTACATTTACAATTTCAATTTGAAAAACAAAGTTGCGAAATGCAATGCTCAATTAATTTAATTTTATAAGAGGGAAGTCGTGCAAAAAAGAATTACTAATTGCAGGAGACACTATCGTAGAACTTTTTAATCTTCACAGAGAAAGGATTTTAAGCCACGCCCCTTTCGGAAGTTTTAGTCAAATTATCTCGAGTTGATATACTTAAAAAAAAAGAATATTTCTAGAAGTTTCAGAAAAAGCGGATATTAAGTCCCAACAGAAGCCACGTCCAATTATGATTTTTATATTAGAATTTTTATTTCAAGCTGTGGTTCTTTTTAGATACAGAAGCTAAATTAAGATACTTGACCTTATGTATTGCTCAAACTCAGAGATCAAAGTAATCCACCCATTTTTGAATTTGTTAGTGGACTCAAAACGCAAACGGTAAGAGATATCGTTTTCTGATTTTCGATGACCCCCCGAAGTAAACCTAGAACATTTTTCTCATTTTCCACGAAACTTCAAAATCGAAATGTTTTTAGTTTTTCAAGAAATTGGCCCAGGAGATTTCATTTACTTTTGAATATGTTTAGTAATTAACCCAAGTTACATTATGTTCATATGGGAAATTTACATTACGATATTTTTTGGAGTTAAACCTAAGCATATTTTAGATGACATTATTTCTAAACGGATTTCTTCATGTTTAAAATTATTCAAAAGATTATAAATTTCCTCTTCGACCACACCGGAGAAAATGTGAAAGAAATCAATAAAGTACCAGTAATTGATTAATTAGCAATACAAATATTGTTCTCTTTCCTGTGCCTGCGGAAAATATCGAAAACCAGTCCGAAAACCAGTCAGAAAGTCCAATTTGTAAGAGGCCAAATACCCCAAAAGCCAAAATCCCGAATGGGTTAAAATCTCGAATGGGTCAAAATCCCGAAAGCCAAAATTATGAATAGTCTTAATTCTGAAAAGCCAAAATTCTGAAAAGTCAAAATCCAAAATCTGGAATGAGTGAAAATCCCGAAAAACCAAAATATTCAAAAGTCTAAATCCCGAAAAGCAAAAATCCTGAAAGCTCAAATTCCAAAAAGGCCAAAATCCCAAAAGGTCAAATACCCAAAAGCCAAAATCCCGAATGGGCTAAAATCTTGAATGAGTCAAAATCCCGAAACGCCAAAATTCCGAAAATCTAAAATCCCGAAAAGCTAAAATCCCAAAAACCAAAATCACGAATGGGTGAAAATCCCGAAAAGCTAAATTTCTGTATAGCCAAAATCCCGAATGGACCAAAATCCAGAAAAGACTAAATCACGAATAGCAGAAATCCAGAAAAGCCTAAGTTCCGAAATGTCCAAAATCCCGAATAGCGAAAAGCCCGAAAAGCCAAAATACTGAAATCTCAAATTCCAAAATGGCCAAAATCCCAAAAGGTCAAATTCCGGAAAGGCCAAACATCCCAAAAGTCAAAATCCCGAATGGGTCAAAATTCCGAAACGCCGAAATCCCTAAATTCCAAAATCCCGTACGGTAAATTCCGAATAGCCTAAATCTCCAAAAACCAAAATTCTTAAAAGTCAAAATCCCAAAAAAATCAAAAATCTCGAATGGGTGAAAATCCCGAAAAGCTAAATTCCTGTATAGCCAAAATCCCAAATAGACTAAAATCCAGAAAAGCCTAAATCCCGAATAGCGAAACTCCCTAAATTCCAAAATTCCGAAGTGAAATAAATCCCAAAAATTCAAAATAGACAAAATTTGGAAGAGATAAATTTCTGAGTAGGTCAAAATCCCGAAAGCCATAATTACGAATAGCCTAAATTTCGAAAAGCCAAAATCCTGAAAAGACAAAATCCAAAATATCGATTGTGTCAAGATCCCGAAAAGCTAGAATCCCAAAGCCAAAATTTCGAATAGCCCAAATCTCGAAAAACCAAAATCCTGAAGAGTGAATATCCTAAAAATCCAAAATCTCGAATGGCTGAAAATTCCAAAAACCAAACTCCTGCATAGCCAAAGTCCCAAATGGACCAAAATCCCGAAAAGCCTAAGTGCCGAAATGCCCAAAGTCCCGAATAGCGCAAAGCCAAAATGCCGAAGACCAAAATTCCTTAAAAGTCTAAATGCCGAATAGCGAAAATCCCTAAAAGCCAAAATCCCGAAAAGCCTAAGTCTCGAAATGCCCAAAGTACCCAAAGTCCCGAATAGCGAAAATCCCTAGAAGCCAAAATGCCGATCTGGCAAAAATCTCGAAAAGTCAAGGTCCCGATAGTCAAAACCCTGAAAATCCATAAATTTGATATGAGTCAAAATCACGAATAGATTTGGGTTTAGGGATTTTGATCCATTCGGGATTTTGGCTTTTCGAGATTTCGACTTATTCGGGATTTAGGTTTAAGGGATTTTGACCGCGAGGCGTTTTTTCTTAATTTTTAATGACTTTTTTTTCTGTCTTCACTCTTTTTTATTTTCTATTTTATTTACGACTTTCACGCAGCAAAATGAGTGCTTTTCCTATATGGCCTCTGCTGAAATCGGATAAAATTTTTTAAAGACTTAGGAAATATAAGGGCTCTATTCTGCGAATAAAGATAAAGATAAAGTTTCAAAATTAAAATTTTAAAAATTTCAAGATTTAGCATTCTGCGATCTTGGATAAAAAGTCGAAGAAACGCAAATAAAGATTGCAATATCCAAACTGTCACTTATGCCTTGTCATTTTGGCACTTTAGTAAACTAAGCCGATTTCTTGGTAGGAGATATTTTTTCTAGTTAATTTTCACTACAAGGAGTGGAAATTTTCTTTTAGAATTGTGGTGGACGAGGAAAATCTTTCGGGTGGTATGAAATAGCTTACAAAATTGACAACTTTAAGTGCAAAAGTCCTGGAAATAATTTCACTTTTCATACACTTCTCAGGTACTTTGAGAAAAAAATATTTCCGGAACAAAAAGAGCTTGAAATTGCTTGAAAACCAAGAAATCAGAGGGAATGTTTTATAAATTTTAGACGATTGAATTAAGGTACAGAAATCCCGAATTTCATTTTCAATAATTTTTAATGTAGATTTATAAGTGCACTTTTCACAAAATTTCTTAGATGGATTTACCGGTTTAAGAATCAGGAAACATCTGGCAGCAAAACAGGTTAAAAATTAAAATTTTGACTAACTACATACTGAGATGCAAGGGATCCCTTCAACTTCAAGTCAGTCATAGAGAACCCAGATAATTTTCAGCTACCGGTTCATCACTGTCATTGTCATTAGATCGAAAAATAATGATCACTGTGTTATAAAACGTATGAGGTTCTAGTCGAGGAAATTCCTCTAGATCCTTAACTTGAAGCTTCGACACATAAAGTACCTGTAACAATAACGAGGGCTAGGATTGTGTAGGAAGAAGACAACCATAAAAAAAGCAAACTGGACGTTTTTAGGAAAAGTCTAGCCGGACTCATTCAAATAAAAACAGAACGCCAGAAATAGAGAAGAGAAAGTGAGATGATTGAATGAGAAAAGCTTGAGAACTCCTTGGCGAGCCCTAACCTTTAACAATTTCTAAAAATAAGAAATGGATACATAAGGGTACAAAGGATCATTTCTCGCAAATACCAACGATTTTAACTGCTCGAACTCCAAGAGAAAGCAGTTTCCACAATCTTTGTTGAACTATAAGATTTAGAGAATAAATTCAGTTCAGATTTTTAATTCATCAAAATTTTACCGTCTTCTGAAATAGTACATCTGTTCGAAGTATGACTGAATATAAGTATTTTTTGTTGAAATTAAAAAAAAAATAAAGTTGTATTTATTGTGTTCCTAATGTATTAGCGTATTACCCTCGTTATACTGCCTCTGCATCCTTAAATTTTCTAATAAATTAAAAGATTTTCCATGGCTTTAATGCTTTTCAAACGAGTTTCAAAACGCAAATAAAGATTTCAAAGTACCTCGAGACCACCTTTGAAATCATTATGAAAAATAAAGAATATTGAGGTTAGAATCACCTTGAAATCTTGGGTGCAGAATACCAAATCTTTATATTTAACTTTATTTCTTTATATTTATCTTTATTCGCAGAATAGAGCCCATAAATATTGAAATTTTAAATAACAAGCAATTTTAATATTTTCTTTAAATGTAATGAATCATTTTGTTCTTTTTCCATTTCTCGTCAAATTCTAAAGCTTAGGCCTGAAGGTCGTGATACATTACCAAAAAGAAAAGATCTAGGAAATTCCGTTTATGAGATGGGTCACCGATTACCGTAGTCCGATATCTCTTACCGTTTAGCCTCTAAGCTGGTAAAAATTTTGGTAAATCTGGAAACTTCACAATTTCAAAATTTCGCTAAAAGCATGATAGGAGTTGAAATTACATAACTCAGACTCTATACTTTATTCCAAAAAATAGAAACTTTTCATGGTGGAATAGGTCGTACTATTAGAGCTATTTAAGACTCTATCATTTATTCCCTGGGTTCCTTTAGCTCATGGCTATTGCCTGTGAAATCATCCTGAACACAAATCTCACCCAAAAGATGAGAAATTGGAGAATTCCACTGAACTTCCCAGCCAAAGTTTTCAAGAGAATCGTTGTTCTCTTGACGTTCTTCACTCTCCTCTGCGTCTTCCGGCTTTGGATCATAGACTTCAAAAGTCCGAGTTTTCGAGTTATGGACAATCCAGTGGCAGCTAGTGAGAGTTTTCTGACCAAATCACTGAGTCAGATGTACTTGTACGTTCTCAACTACTGGATCATTCTCTGTCCGGATTGGTTGAGCTTTGACTGGGCTTTGGGATCTATTAGTCTCGTGGACACATTCTTAGATGCTCGTTTCCTCTCAATTGTGATATTCTGGGCATTTTTCCTGGGGCTTATTTGGACATCACTTAATTCCCCGAAACAACTCACAGCTCTCTCTCTCATCGTGATACCTTTTCTCCCGGCATGTGGGATCATAAAACTGGGATTTGTGATTGCTGAGAGAGTTCTATACATTCCATCCATTGGACATTGTTTCCTGATCTGCCTGGGAATTCAGAAGCTTCTGGATATTGCTCCCAAAGCCAAAAAACTCATTGCAATTGCTGTGATTCTCTTCGGGGTGATTTTTGTGGCTAGAACTCGAATAAGAGCCAATGAGTGGACCACAGAAGAACTTCTATTCTCCTCAGCTCTCAGAGTTTGTCCCAACAATGCCAAAGTTCACTATAACATTGCCAGATTGGCCACAGATCGTGGGGAGAAGGAAAGAGCTTTCAGGTTCTACCATCAGGCCATTGATCTCTTTCCGGAATATGAGTCTGCCATCATGAACTTGGGGAATTTATACAGAGAAATTGGGGATTTTCATGAAGCTGAAAAGCTTCTCTTGCGTTCGGTGGAATTACTGGAAGAATTTCCAGCTGCTTGGATGAATCTGGGAATTGTTCAGGCAGCCCTGAAGAAGTACAATAACTCCCTGGAGAGTTACCAGAGAGCTCTGAAGTATCGAAAATTTTATCCAACTTGCCTCTATAACATGGGAAATTTGTTCATTGAGATGAAAAACACTTCAATGGCTCATCGATATTGGTCAGAAGCTATTGCTCTGAATCTCCGTCATGAGAAAGCCTGGGCAAATATTTTGGCGTTGCTGGACAATGAGGGGAAAACTGAAGAAGTGGTTAGGATGTCAGCCATTGCTCTCCAACATATTCCCAATGATCCGGCAATCCTTTTCACAAGAGCCAATGCTTTTGGCAAAATGGGGGATTTCCAGGAGTCTGAGAGACTCTTCCTCAGAGCAATTGAATTGAGGCCAGATTATGCAATGTATTACGCCAATTTGGGTAAGTTTTATTTCGAATTTTGGTGATAATGGTGATAAATACATAAAATCCAACTTCAGTTAAATGAATTCATGAGAAAAGGATATGACAAAGAGTCCCAGCTTTGCAGAATGCTCGAACTTGCAAGACATTTCCGTGAAAAAAAAATTGTTAAGAAAAATGGTACACTGAGAAAAAAATAGAGTGCGATTAACATTTTTTCCTCAGAAATTTAACTTTTTAGGTGTAAAAATATATCAACATTTTTTAATGTTAATTTTACACCTTTCTAATGGTAAAATTAACATGAAAAAGGGTAACTTTAACCCCCAATACGCCAAATAGGGTAATATTAACACCGATATTGGATCAATACTGCAGGGTAAAATTAACATTTTCGGAATGTTATATTAACTTTTTCGGATTTCTCTGTGGAAGAAAAATAGTAAAAATGCTAATCTTGGAATTTTCGACCTTCACTGAGAAAAAAAGAGGCTACGATTAACTTTTTTTCGTCATAACTTTAACACTTTTTAGGTGTAAAAATATATCAACATTTTTTAATGTTACCCCATAGCAAAATTCCGCAAAAATTCCAATGGAAAACTTGCGTCCAAATGGCTAAATTCGCTGGAATTTGACGCTAAAATTCCACTAAGTTTTCCTATGGAATTTAAAGCCGGAAATTCCATGGAAATCATAGTGCTCCATGGAATTTACTAGTACGACATGCTGGAATTCCAGCGTTAAATTCCGCGGTATTCCGCGGAAGATTTATATGGAAACTCACACGTGAAACGTCCGCGGGATAAGCTGGAAAAAACATATGGAAATTTCCACTATCTTTCCATAGTGTTTTATATGGATTTTTCCACTAGTTTTCTGAAATGTCAAACAAATAAAATGGTGTTGCGACAACTTTTAGAATTTGTTTCCAAACCTTCCGCAAACATTTCTAGTGATTCATGTGGCAATTATAATATAATTAATTATGCGACACTGCGTTTCGTGTAGATAATAATGAAGTGATTACATTAAATAGGTCGCCAACCTAAAATAATACTGTTTTTATGTTAATTAATAAATATTTTCGAAAAAATTATTTTTTTTTACAAAATATTTTTTTATTGCTCAAAGTGTTAATTCGTTATTGCTGATTTAGTAAAACATATTATAATCCTCGTAATCTTTGCTATTTCTTTAATATTCGGAAGTAAAATCACGAGGTGCATGTGACAGCTTCATTTTTTCTCCATTTTATTTTGGTGGAAAAATCCACATAAATTCCACGAGCATTTCCATGGATGTATTCTATATGAAAAATCCAGCATAAATCCATTAAATTTTCCTTGGAACGTATTATGGAAAATTCATATGGAATTTTTTAAGGCAAATAGTGGAAAATTCCGAGGATTTTTTCGCTTGTTATTCCTATTCCGCTTTCTTTTGCTATGGGGTAATTTTACGCCCTTTGAGGATAAAATCAACACGAAAAAAGGGTAACTTTAACCCGTAATACACCTAAAAAGGGTAATATTTACACAGATTTCGGATCAATACTGAAGGGTAAAATTAACATTTCCGGAAGGTTATTTTGACTTTTTCGGATTTCTCTCGCCAATGTTTGAACTTGAATCAACCTCAATCCACAACTCATTTTGACTCGAAAAACGGTAGACGAAATGAATTAAGGTCATTGACATAAGGATAAAATATGATCGTTGGTTGCCTTGAAATTTTATTTAAAAATGATAGAAATCGATAATCGTTTTCGAAATGAATAAGAAAAACGTGATTTTGGAGGCCAAGGAAAAGCGTGAGAAAAAAAAGCAAGAAACGCCCCCAGATAATGACTAATAGGGGGGGGTCATAGAAAACCGGCAGTCGATATCTCATATCGTTTGACCCCTAGGCTGAAAAAACCCTATGGCAAAAAAATAAAAATATTTGAACTAATTAATCAATTACGGGTAACTTTACCGAATCATTATCGATCGGGACCAAAGCATCCGGATTTTAAATGTCAAAACCTCTTTCTAAAAGAAATGAATTTAAAAATATCGGTTGATAAATGGGTTTTCTAGAATGATTTACTTTGGTCTTTCAAAATTCATTTTTAACAAATTGTTTTTGAAAGGCCATAAGATTAAACGATAGAACTTTCAAGTCAGTAAAAACACTTTTTTTTTTTTGGTGAAAATGCACTTACGTCTTACAGTTTTCTGGAATCATTTTAGCTGAGATTCTTAACAATCTCAGCTTCTAACCACTTTTTATTTTTCACTGACCACTTTTCATTTTTTACTGACCCCTTTTAATAAAATACTGTATTTTTAATTTATTGCTGTTCTTTTTTTTACTTTTAACTGCTCGAACTCCAAGAGAGAGCAGTTTTAACAATTGTGTTTTTTTTCCAACTTCTCTACATCCTGGCTGCCAAACGGTAAGAGATATTGACTTCCGGTCTTCGGTGACCTCCCCACAAGTCAACATTCTCTATCGAACTAACTTACCCAAATTAAACCCCCCCACCCCTTTTATACCTTCCAAAACCATGGTTTTTTGACTTTTCAAAAAATTGGCCCTTTAGTTAAATTTGGACTTTTTCAAAGGTATTGAAATTCTGAACCCGACTGCATCGGTAACAATCGGTGATCGATCAGGAAAGTGACGATAATAGCTCTATTTTAAAAATATTGTTTTTCGCACATTTTCAGTCTTTTGACCCATATAAAATTCAAACGGTAAGAGATATCAACTTCCGATCTTCGATGACCCCTCCTCAAATCACATTATCTCGAACTTAACCTCTTTATTTTCTCCCTCCCCTTTCATGTGTTCCCTATCCCCCAAAAATAGGACAAAAATAAGGTTTTTCGAACTTTGCAAAAAATTGGCCCTGGTGATTTCGTTCATTTTTGGATATGTTTTGGAGCTAGTTCCTGCTGAATATTTCGTCCTTTGACACCTTTCACCGGAAAAATCGCCATCTTGAATTATTGAAGGTCAAAAGCCTAATTTTCATCCGATTTGGTCATGGTTTTTTGACCATTTTACTGGTCGAACTCAAAGAGAGAGCAGTTATATAATCGTCTTTTTTTCAACTTTTCACTGGAGCTTAAACGGTAAGAGATATCGACTTCCGGTCTTCGATGACCCCCAATAAAAAAACAATATCTCTCGATGTTTTTTCTCTCCCCCCTCTATCCCTTCCAAAACCATGTTTTTTCGGGTTTTCTCAAAATTGGCCCAAGCTTTTTCAATGATTTTCGGATATATTTTAGAGGTAGTCCAGGCGAACATTTCGCCCAAACATACTTAAGGTAAAGTGCCCTCAAATCGACCGGTTCCTCAATTCGACCGGTAGAGTTATTTATTCAATTTATTCATATTTGCACTAATATTTATCGTATGATCTGACATTAATAGGCCAATTATTTCATAAATAAATACGAATCAGTGACAATTTTATAGAAATTAACCATTCAAATATTGACCACCGGTCGAGTCGAGGAACCGGTCGACTCGAGGGCACTTTATCTTATGACCGGAAAATTCGCCATTTTGAATTATTGGAGGTTAAAGGTCAACTACTTTGGAGGGCCCATTTTTCAACCGATTTGGTTAAATTCGGATTTTTTGGAAAGGTATTGAAATTCTGAACCCGGGTGTATTGGTCTTCATAGGTAATGAACCGGTTAAGTACCGATTTTGAATAATTTTTTCGGAATTTTTTTTTACTTGACCTTAAATTTGTTCTCGAGCTAGAGGTCAAATGGTAAGAGATATCGACTTCCGGTCTTCGATGACCCCCAATAAAAAAACAATATCTCTAGACGTTTTTTCCTTATTCCCCTCCCATCCCCTAAAACCATGTTTTTTCGTTTTTTCTTAAAATTGGCCCAAGCTTTTACAATAATTTTTGGATATGTTTTAGAGGTAGTCCAGGCGAACATTTCGCCCAAACATACCTATGACCGAAAAATTCGCCATTTTGAATTATTAAAGGTCAAAAGTCAAGCACTTTGGAAGGCTCATTTTTCAACCGATTTGGTTAAATTTAGATTTTGGAAAGGATTGAAATTTCGAACCCGGCTGCATCGGTCTTCATCGGTAATGAGTCGGTTAAGTACCGATTTTGATTTTCAAATGCTTTTGTGATTTATGAATCAATTTGATCTCTAGTAAATCAGTAATACCAAAACATCATGCAAAAAACTAATTCACGATGAGTTCGTGCATTCCGCAAAGCTGGGACGCTTTGCCATAATAATAATAATAATAATAATTTATTGATTGATGCCCAGGTTACATAATATAACAAACAGGACTATACAATTTCCCTTTTTTTTATTTTTTTGCTGATCATTTCGATTTTTTTTCTGACCAGATTTGATTTTTTACTGCTCGTTTATTCAATGCCAAATTCAAATTACTCCAAATTTATTTTGAAATTTTGCATCTAATATCCGAGCAATTTGCAAAGTCTGGGACACTTTGCCATCCCTTTTATTTGAAAAGAAAAATAGATGTACGAGCCTTAGAATTATCATAAATCTTGTAAAATTGAAAAAGCAATTGAAAATTCACTTTTTCTTTGAGAACATTTAGTTACACTGGTTTCTACGTCATTATGTAATTTTACGTTGATTTTTTTTGCATCGATTTTTTTAAAAGAAATTTGACACTTTTGATTTAAAAATCCTTAATGAAGAATAAGGTAAAGTGCCCTCAAGTCGACCGGTTCCTCAATTCAACCGGTACAGTTATTTATTCAATTTATTTATATTTGCACTAATATTTGGCGTATGAATTAACATTAATAGGTAAATTGTTCCATAAATAATATGAATCAGTGACAATTTCGTGTAAATTTGCCATCAAACATTCAAAAATTGACCCACCGGTCGATTCGAGGGCACTTTACCTTACGTATCAGCTTTCGAAGACTAAAAGGATTTCTTTGTGGAAAGTTTGCTATTAATTAAAATATTAATGTTGCG
The DNA here is from genome assembly GCF_024763615.1 of Phlebotomus papatasi. Lineage (NCBI taxonomy): Eukaryota > Metazoa > Arthropoda > Insecta > Diptera > Psychodidae > Phlebotomus > Phlebotomus papatasi. The sequence continues at coordinate 94,832,367 of NC_077222.1, read as the reverse complement.
TGGCATTAGCATTTTATTGAAAGTTTCATTTAGTGAATGAATTGATAAATCATTGAACTTTTTGCTTTACCTTTTTCTAAACTGAACATCGGACTTTCTCTGCTGTGCAGGAGTTCTGTATCATCGCTGGCAGAAACCGGTGAAGGCTGCTGAATGGTACAGGAAGGCCCTCAAGGTGGATCCGAATCTCCGCAGTGTCCGTGAGAATTTGTCCAAATTGCAGAAGAAATAAATAAAATTCTCTCAATTTTCTTGGATAATGAGGATTTGCTGTGCTTCTTCACTTTCAGCGGATTGTTCCACTTCAGTTTGCTCCTCTTCGGGATTCTTCATGTACACCACGAATTGCTGAACGGTTGCTTCTTCGAACTTTACCGGAGACTTCTGCTGGATCACTTTGCGGGGTTTCTTGGGCACGGGTTCGCCTTTGGCGCGCAAATGGATGTTCATGTGGGCTTTTAGGTGGTGACCTTTGGTGAATTTCTTCTCGCAGACTTCGCATTGGTAGCGTTTTTCGCCGGTGTGGATCATGATGTGGGAGGAAAGGACGTGGGAATAGGCAAAGGCTTTGCCGCAGTACGTGCAGACGTAGGGACGTTCTCCGGTGTGGGTTCTTTCGTGCTTTATCCGGGATCCGAAATCACTGAATCGCCGGTCGCACCATCGGCAGGCGTAGGGTTTGTCTCCGGTGTGGATTCTCATGTGGCGTCGCAGTTCGAAGGCAATGACAAAGGCACGGCCACAGACTTGGCATGCGAAGGGTTTCTCATTTCGATGGCGTCGCATGTGACCGTCCAGGGCGTGCTGATACTTGTAGGTATTGCCACAAATCTCACAAGTCTTCCGGGCTTTCAGTTTAGGAGGCGGCCGGATGGCTATGACCGCCTTTGCCCCATCCGGAGTCACTTTCTTGTAGATTTTCTCAATTCGATGCTTCTCATCGCCAGCCTGGAGTTGTTCCTTAGCTTCTTCCTGCATGCGCTTCTTCACGGAAGACACCTGACGAACGGGCTTGTAGCCCTGAACAAGAATTCCCTTCTCTAAATTGTCAATTTCTTCATGCTGTGCATCAGCATCGTCGCCCCAGGCTGCCTTTTTGGCAGCCTCAAAGATGTGAGCATCCTCCGGAAGCTGCTCCACTAGCAAATCATCAAGCTCCAACTCGGCAACATTCTCCTCCGATCTCCCCAGAACATCTTCTTCCTCAACTAAAATTATGTCATCTATATCCTCCTGAGGTTCCTCCTTGACAATCTCCTCCATGGAATACTCATTCTGGGTCTTGCTCATCAGCGAAAGCAAAATTGCATGAGAACTTTCACCATTCGTCCGGAAACGATAAGCCACAGTCAAGTCATTCAAGCACTTTTCACAAATCTGCTCTGGCATATCCTGTTCCTCAGCAATCTGCAAAAAACCAACCCATTCCTCAGCAATTGCATCCGGAATATCAAAAAAGAATTCTCAAAATACCTCAATAGGACAACATTTCATGATAACTTCGTAAATTTTCAGCCCACTCTCACTGTAATCCTCGTAGATGGATGTCATTATGCCATCCTGAAGGCAAATCCGACAAATCACAGTCCATTCCATTTTCACAAAACACTTTTATCTACAATTATTCCGGGGAAATCAAAGGAACTATTTTAGTTCACGGAATGCAAAACAATTTTGAACTTTTTTCGGGTTGCTCGACGTGTAAGACTTGCGGAAAAATTGGGCTTGACGCAGTAAAACTAAAATGGCGAATCGGTAGAATAAATATCCCAAAATCGGGAATAATTCCAACTGCCAATTCAAATGGGATATTTTCTACACTGATAAAAACTGAATGATGAAAATGGGAAAATCGAGAAAAGCCAAGAGAACAACTAAAAATATGAATTGTTTTTACAGTAGAGTTCCTCAAATTTGAACATTTGGGGGGTATAGATGGCATTTCTCAGTCCTCAAATTTGAACGACGTTTCAAATTTCAAAAACGTAACGGAATTCATGTGAAATGCACTTTCCGTCGATTAAGATAAACAACTTTAGAGAATATATCAATGTAATTTATTGTGAAATAAATTAAATTTGTTGCGGAAGTTAATATAAAACGATAATATTGAGGAAATACCAGAGAAAAATGGCACTCCACGCAAAACTTTCTTCACATAACCTCAAATTTTACATTTTGAACTCAACTGTCGTTCAAATTTGAGGAGTTTAAATTTGAGGAACTCGATTGTATTATTATTTTTATTTTTTGACATCAAATTGGATTATTTTTATATAAAATCAGCTATAAGAAAAAAAAGGTTTCACAAACAAAAAAAAAATTACACACGATCATTCGAAAAAATATAAATGGAGTAAAAGTAAAAACTTAAAAATAATTTTAATTAGTTTTTTTGTGATGACTTCCTGTACCAAGGGGCCAAGATGAGATTTCTTACCTAGAGAAAGAAATAGTTTTCATGTGAAATGTGCCTCATTAGCATCTTAACCTTAAAAATTTTTCAGGTTTTATGTTAAACCTAACCAAAAAATCCCAGACGTATTTTTGAGGTAAAATACACTTATATGATTTTGATTTTTTTGTGTTTATGTTGTAGTCCAGAAAATTTAGACCAATTTAAAAACAAAATTAAGACATTCGTCGAACACTTCTCGAGATATTTCGTCAGTTAAATCAGCATTTGTCGTAACTTCCTTTTGACAACTTTTCAGGAGACGAAATTTTCAGTTCAATATTATTTTTCTTAAAAATGAGCCCCGAATGCGATACTTTTGAGTCAAAATTATAAAAGTGGCACTAATAAACTGTAAGTTAACTCGAGAAAATCTTTATAAAATTATTTAAAAGCTGCAATATTGAGAATATACAAAACACAATAATATTTTATCGTACCTTCCATAGTTTATAAAGCCGTAATTTCCAATGTATGAAGATTCTGGAAGTTACGACAATTTTCTAAAATGCATTATATCAATTTGAATTATTCTAGTGATAATAAGCGCCTTTATTTGACTAAATTAGTCAATAATACTGTTATCCCTGTCCCTAAAAGGTTTTATTTCATAAGTTTTATTGAATAAATTTTGTGCGCCACGTCGCTTGTTTTGTTTTGAATTAATGACAGATGGGTAGGGATTTTTTCTCACTTTTTTCTCGCAAATATTGAATTAAAATGATTTCATGTTACACTATTCGCACTGTCTTTCGATATTTGGAAGAGTTTATAAACGTTTTATTGGGAAATATTGCAATTTTGCTGCAAATTACAAGCCACGCAAGTGAGCAAAAGAAGATACGGCAAATGCTGATTATTGAAAATTTATCATAATTTATCGTAACTTCCCCAAAAATGGAAGTTACGACAAATTATGATAAATTTTTCTTAATTAAGGGCACTTACAATAATTTTTGTTTAAAATAATTTTTATTGGGCTTATGAAAGTTTCTTTTTCACAAGTTTATAGGATTTTGCGGGGCGCGAATTTTTTCGCGTATTGTCGCAGGGCGCGTATTTTTTCGCGGATTTTCAAGAGATGTATATTTTTTTCGCGTATTTACGCGGATTTTCGCTTTGTGGATTTTCGCGGGGAGCGAAATTTTTCTCGAATTTTCGCAGGGCGCGAAATTTTTCGCAGATTTACGCAGGTCGCGAGTTTTTTCGCAGATTTTCGCGTATTTTTCGTGGGTTATGAATATCTTCGTGGATTCCCACGGGTCGCTGATAGAGGTTTTAAACGGATATAAAGTTGAGGCCTCTATCTCTCATAGTTTCCGAGATAATCGACTTTAAAGATTTTCAGACAATTTTATGCATTTCTCATACAATTTTCTTAATTTTCAAGTGAAATTTTGCACATATAAAGCCTAAAGGAGGCTGTAAAAGTCTGTAAAGTTTGAGGCCTCTATCTCTTATAGTTTTCGAGATAATCGACTTTAAAGATTTTCAGACAATTTTATGCATTTCTCATCCAATTTTTTTTCATTTTCAAGTAAAATTTTGCACATATCAAGCCTAAAGGAGGCTATAAATGTATGTAAAGTTTGAGGCCTCTATCTCTCATAGTTTCCGAGAAAATCAAATTTAAAATTTTTCAGATACTTTCATGCATTTCTCAACCAGTTTTCCTTATTAATAACGATAATACGCTACATATAGTTTAAAAATTATTAAACGAAATTTGCATTATTTATGTATAAATATCATTCGAGTTTGCCACAATCCAAATTTGCAATGAAGGAATCTCATCTCTATAAGCTGATCTAGGCTTATCACTGGCTTTTGTAATGAAAGGAAATGGTATTATTTATATTTCAAATTCAAAGTGGCCAGCATTAATTAATAAAAAAAGAACTTTCTTTTCAGGTTAGATCTAACTTAACCTCAAATTTCTAAATAACTTTTTTTTTATTTTAAGAGATCACGAAAGAAGATGAATGTAAAAGGACTTTTAAATGACGTTTACAATTCAAAATAAAATTGATCCCAAGAATGAGGAAGATGAGGAACAAAATATCCCAAAAATTGCCCAAGAAGCACTTCCGTGGACAATTCGTAGCCTTGCCGATGAAATCTCCATACTTTCTTTACAACTTCCTTGAGGTTTTTTTGTTGGGATGCGCCATTCGCGGAGACAAAAACAGTGAAAATTTTCAGTTGTGTAGAAAATTGTGAAAATTCATGTGAAAAAGTTAGTAGACTGATGAAAAAAGTGCATAAACAATCTCCAAAAGTGATCCTTGATTATGTCAAGCTGGAAAATCAGTGAAAAAGTGCTCTATACGGTGGAAAAAGGCATCTTGTCTGGAGAATCAGCCCCCTGAAAAGGGTGAGTTACTCCCCTTTTGCAACCTCTGTCTTCTAACTTTTGTCTCTGTGGAAACTGCAGATTTATTTACAAAAAAAAAGTCGCGTGCGTTAAAATGGCAAAAATGTGCAAATTTTCATCCATTTTCGCGTTCTATTTTCACATGGTGCCTTTAGACTCTTGACCGACGTGACTATTTTGAGCATGAGACATTCAGCAACTGAAGAAAAGTCTCGCATTTTCCGCTCTCCGAAGAGAGTGTCTTGGATTTTGGGGGCACCTTTCTAGTCCGGTCATTTCCCATCTAGGATTTTCCAATTTCAAGAAAAACAGGGAGAGAAATGGGAGTGGAGAATTCAATTGATTCACAATGAGTTTTTCCTGCCGCTTCGTCGGTTTTTCTCGTTGATTTTTTTTTTACCGCTGTCGCCCAGAATTTTTGTTCTATATTTATGTGGTTGGGCTAAAAGAGAAGCAGGAAGGACAGTAAAATCAATTGCAGGAACCACTGGAGTGTGGAAAATGGGACATAAAGGAAGAAAATTCCTTTGGTAGGAGCTGGATTACCGGGAGGGTATTCATCGTGGAACTCTTTAAAATGTAGGCAATTCATGGTAGAAGACTTCCTTAATCTTTTTGTTCTGTTTACTTGGTTATTTTGCTAGAAAACTTTTTTTTTAGAATAAAATAGATAATATCTAGGTTTATTTGTTCATTCAAATAACTTATTGATTATCCTTGTAAGCGCATATCCTTTGCAAAACAGGGTTTATCGGATTTGTATTCAAACTTTAACTTATTAAACTATTCTTTAAACTTTAATACTGCTAGAAAATACTACCTGAAACAAGCAAATCTGCAGTAAAGAAGGAAATGGCAATAAACCTGGGAAATTCATTTATCTCGGTAATCGAGCACAAAAGAATAAAGAGATTGCAAGGACAAGGACACCTTCAAGACAAGGTGAAAATGTTGATGACAACATAAAGTTTTAGAATATTTCTCACGGGAAAATCTCATTTTATGACTTTGGTGTTATCACACTTGATCATTAAAGTTTTAATGCGATTCACATCAATTATTGTAGCTCAAGTGCTTTCAATTGGGTGATTTGTGTCTTTGAATCACTTAATAATTATATTAAGTATCATAATTTGGTCTATAATTTGATAAAAAACGTTGACTCGGTCCGCAAAAATTGAAACAAGTCTACCTTTTTATGAAATAATAGAGCAAATTCTTAATGTAAAATGATTCAAAGACATAAATCACACAGTCGAATGCTCTTTAGCGACAAATTAATATGAATAGCGTTAAAATTTTAACGACCAAGTTTGATACTTGAGGTCAAATTCTTGAAAATAACCAGTCACTGCTGGTTACTCTGAATTTCGTTCGTCGATTACCTGGTTAATCGGAAATTTATCCATGCTCAAAACTAATTATCCCGTACAACACTCCATTTTATATTTATCAGAGACACTTTCCCTTCTTTTAAACAGTGAGAAAATATAATTTTTATAAATTATATTAACCAGTAACCAATCAAAAACTTATATAGTTACGCTCGTGAATTATCTCTCTGGGTTGATGCATTAACCATTTAAACCTGAAAATATTTAGTAAAGACATACACCACATAGGCATAAAATTATTACATTACGCTTTCAGTTCAAACAGAAAAATTTTTATCTTTCTTCCAACTCAAAAATTGGTAATAATTCAGAGTCCAAATTCACTAGCGTAACCAGAGGTTCTCGAACGTAACCAGTCGGTTACTGTCTATTTTATCTGTCGATTGCCTGGTTAATCAGAAATTTAGCTATGACCAAAATCAATCATCTGGTACAACACACCATTTTGTATTAATCCGAGACACTTTGCCTTCTTTTAAGCAGTGAGGCAAGATTCTCTTTTTAAAATATATCAATAAGTAAAGCAGTCAAAAACTTATCTGGTTACGTTTGTGAATTTGGACAGGTAAATTTTTAACTGGTTACGGTTAAAATTTTATGAAAATGATTATTTTACCTCATTGATTGCTTAAAAGCAGGGAAAGTGTCTGGAATAAATATAAAATGGTTTGTAGTACGAGATAATTGGATTTAACCATAGCTAATTTTCCAAACCAACCATACAATCGACAAACGAAATAGACAGTAACCAGAAACCAGTTGTGACTGGTTACGTTCGAGAATCCTGCTTCGTATTCTCAGAAAATAGTCTTTTTTAGTTCTACATTCTTTAAAGTCTTTTCCCTAAAAATTCAATAAACTTAACATCTCAGAATTGTGACCAATGTTTTTTTGAATAATGATTTTTGCAAATTCTTCATTAATTTAAGGGTTTTATTTTGACTAATTAATTAAATTAACTACTCCCTCTGTCCTAAAAAAGGCTTACATTCTTTCATTTAAAATATGCTAGCAAACATAGGTACGACTTTTTATCGGAACGGAGGGAGTATTAGGGATTTTTAGAGAAGAAAACCATATTCACGTAAGACTGTCTTCAGATTTAAAGTTTATTTAGATTTAGGTCTTATAACATTTTCATTTAGCACTCTATAGGAAAGTAAATTGATCTAAACGATTTTAAAAAATCATTAATCGTTCTTTGGTGCTAAGTGCTAAACTTCTCATTTGAGACTAACACCTCAAATCTGCGATAAATCATTTAACCTAAAATCTCCAAATTGGCTTTTAGAGGCTGATTTTAATTCTCCGATAAAGATATTTTATTTTAAAGTGTAACATTTCTTTAAGCTTTTAAGTTAAAATGTAATGTGCTGGACAGACCCTACAGCTTAAGCTGAGAAACGGCTTAACGTAATTATAATCAAAAGGGACAGATAATCCTAACCGGCTTATGTAGGTGAGATTCTTAACGTGAGCTAACTCGGAGTGCATGCAAATTCGATTTAGAGCTGAAGTTGGGAGACGCCATTCAGTTATCTTGAATCAAATTCGTGAAATTATACAAATTTTGTATTTAAACCAAAATATCAAGGATTTGGATGAACTGACAGAAAAGTGTTATATGGGTGAAATGTAGACCAGAATGTTCTCTATAATTTTTCCATAGAACATGATCTCATCGATTACTCAGAAGCCAAGATAATCGAGGTTTTTTGTTTCTTAACTCGTTTTTTCATCCAGAGTGCCCCAAGTAGTCATTTGTTGAACTTTAACTATATCAAAGAATTGTTGTATTCTGTGGGACTTTCCATTTAAAATCATATTTTAAGTGTCTTGGTGGAGTAGAGGCAGTCAAATTGGCATCTGAGTGATTTCAAAGCGTTATTATGGAAAAAATCATTTTTTTCACACTTAAACGGCAAAATCGGAGTGATAGCGTAGTCTGACCGGAAAATGATGTATGGACGAAATGTAGAGACAAATGTCCTCTATAATAATGTCGAAGTAATCATCAAAATCGGTTCAGCGACAGTCGAGATAATTAAGGTTATGTGATATTGAAATTGGTTTTTCGACTGTGGCGCCCCTGGTGTTGGTCTCACGAAGTTCAAATATTCTAGAAAGTTGTAGCATTTGGTGAGATCTTTCGTTTAAGCCCTCATTCATCAAAATCGGTCACATAGAACCGGAGATATGATTTTTTGAATCTCGTAAACTTTGACCCCTCATATCTCCGGTTCTATTGAAACCACAGCGCACATACGCACCATTTTGGAAACATCTTAGACTGGACTACAACATACTAAAATTTCATTAACTTGCACAATGCCGTTTTTGAGAAAAATTACTTTGAATTTCGATGAATTTTGACGCTATCACAGCGCCACCTGTGGTGACTTTTTGAACTTCCATCTGAAAGTGTTCATCGAGACGAAACCAAAAAGGTAAAATTTATGTCGATATGTTAATTAGAACCGGAGATAGAGGCCGGTCAATGTTCGAACTTTGACCCCTTATAGCTCGGGTCAGGGGTTATGGATCGACTTAAGGTTTTTTTTGTTTGATAGGTATAATCAACGGCTACAACATACTAAAATTTCAGCCCGATTGCATAAGGAATTTTTGAGTTATTTAACTTTTAAGATTTAAAAATTTTCTTTTTAATAATAGCGCCCCTAGCGGTGGTTTTATGAACTTGCGATGTTAGAAGGGGAAGTGGCATTTCACGAGAGCTTTCCAAAAAGTCCTCACTTTTTAAATTCTGACAATTAGAACCGGAGTTATGGCCATTTTAAGAAATTTTTTTTGGACCCTTATAGCTCGGGTCAGGGGGGTCGGGGGACCTTAAGTTTGGTATTGATGGAAAGCTCTAAGGCTCAGCTATAACATACTAAAATTTGAGCCCGGTCGATGCCATAGGGGCGGAGCTATTGAGAAAACAAAAAAAAGGGGGGTCTTCAAAATGGCGGAAGGAGGGGTGGGGGGTGGGGGGTCAATGCACCATGTTGCAATTTTCATACGATATTTAACCTTTGCCGACAACCGCAAGTCGATATCTTTTTTAGTTTAGGAGCTATTAAGCTCCAAAGAGCGGCCGGACGGCCGGCCGGCCGGCCGGGAACGTAACTTAGCCCCCCATATATTCGTGATCAGGAAGTGGCGAAACACATTTTGGCCAAGTTTGAGCGCGATCGGAGGACATGAAATTTTGTTAGGATTATAGTAGGTGAGATTGTTAAGAATCTCACCTAATAATGATTAGACTACATTCCCATCGATTTTCCGCTAAGCCGTAAGTCTGTTTACTAGGACATAAGTCTGTCTGGGGCCCACATTTCATAAAAGGATCTGCGGATGAATTCTAAAATTCATGAGTTTTTCACGTGATAAATTCAAAGCTTTTAGATCGCCTTTTGTGAGTATTTCATGAGCTTTTCATATAAAGTGTCATGTAAAACAGTCACTGTATTTTAAAATTTACGCATGATAACTTTTGTTAAAGTCTTTTCAAACACTCAGATAAGACGATCTCAGATCAGTGAATTTATCACGTGATAAACTCACTCACGCGTTCGAATCCCCTTTAGGGCACCAGAAATTTTTCTGGCGTTAAAAGTGTTCGAATTGTCGTGAAGTGAAGTCGGTCGGCAGACGCAAGATGGGAGATTGAATAAACTGAATTGAATTGAATTGAATTGAATTGGATTAAGTGAGCTTCCAGTGCACTTGATTCTACGAGTTATGGGACTGACAACCTCATCCTGTGTAAGGAAAAATAATAATGAATGTAGAAATCCCTTTGCGGGAAGGCCTAGTTCCTTCATAGAATGTCGCCCCAGCATTATTATTGTTATTATAAGCTCGTGATCTCAGAATTCATACACTAGAATAGAAATGCCAAAGTTCTTCAAGATTTCTTTATGATCGGGACTCGGAGGGCCTTAAAACCTTTAAATGTAAAAAACTTGGATGCAAGATTGGAATAGATTAAGCGTCATTAGTCTTTAATTTGCAATCATAAATCTTTAAACTTAAATCTTTAAGCATCTTTTAATTTAGAATTGTAGGGTTAGTTTTTCATTACTTTTAAAGCTTATGGCTTCGACATATTTTTTTTAGATCAGTAAGGTTTCATGAAATTAAAATTCTAACATCTCTTTCATTCTCGAACGTTTTGCATATCCCATTCTTTCGGACTCTCTTTCGAACATCACAACAAATTCAATTTAGATCACTTTGGTTTGAGTGCTATTGAGTGGGATAGACTATTGCAAAACATTTGGGAAAGGGATAAGAATTTTGATTTCATGAAAATGTCAAGAGGCATTAATGTTTCATATCTAAAACTATACAATTTTTATCCAAGACACATACCACATGATCGTAAAAAAGATAATCTTCGTTTTATAGCTTTTGGCTAAAATCTTTCTCTTTTTTTACGCAGGCTTTTCTTTTATACTAAAATTCTTTAAAATTAGATGTAAGACAAGCGTAGAAGTTTTATGGTTTGCACCTTAACTCAGCTGAAGATTTTGGCAGTGTCTTCGCTCATCCTTTTTAATCTTTGTTACTTTTCTACGTTTTTTCTGATTTTGTTTTATTTTTATGTACTTAAATATTGGTAACAGACTATCAAATTGCTTACGAATTGCATTAAAACAGGTTCTCAGATAATCTTAACCATAATGGGCACGTCTTAACCGGTAAAGTGTTTTGACTGTAATCGTTTTGTGAATGTATCCACCTTTATAATCAGTGATTATAGAGATTTACCCCGTTAATGTATTTTTTCTTCCAATTTGGACAGCACATTTCACAAATAATTCATTTTGAGAGCGAGACAGATCTGCCTCTTGGTTGAGTGTATATGGCTCACCAAGTAAATGAAAACTAAAAATAGTACAGCAGAAGTCAAACATCGGATTTTATGTGGCTGTTTCCTCGCCTCTCCAGAAAATTCTTCCTTTCCCCATTTTATGACTTTTCCCATCTGATTTTTTTAAAACCATTTGAAGAAATTCTGCTCGTCATTGAGGAATTTTTTCTCACTTTCTCCCATTTTGCATCCCTATTCCGCTTTTTGAAAAGTCCTAGGAAACACCTCCAATTAAAATGATTTCCTCCCCTTTTGGCATGCAATACCGGTGTTTGATGTTTTTGGCCCTTTTGCCAAATCACTTTCTGTGGCAGATTTCATTAAAATTTTCCTCAACATTTCCAGCAATTAGTTATGGAAATGTGTGGTGAGGTTTTTTTTGTTGTTGGTGATGTTCACCTCTGAATATTTCTGCAATTTACATTGAGATTTCGCTTATTTTTTTTTGTGAGATGTGTAAGTTATTTGAAGGGTTTCTGGAGTGCGGTATTCACAGTTGAATTTAAATGAGAATTTCCCGGCGGAGGATTTTCAAGGATCAGTGAAATTTTGTTGAGTATCTAAGCAACTCCAAAATGCGCAATTGATACTAGAAAGTTTGGGGATTCAGGCCTAATTCACAAGTAGATTAAATTACTAGGGAAGTTGGAAAGTTTAATCCTCAAAATTATGATTTCTATTGCTCTGAGTTGTTGCACAAAGTAATTATGAGGATTTAACTACAGCATAGCACCCTATTCAGGAGTGTCGATTGATCAAATGCACTATCCGGTCTTATTTGCAAATGTTTATCCAATTTCACGTGCAATTCAAGATTGTTTCACCTGTTTATTCTCAAAATTTTGCACTATTGAGGTAGTGGCCTTGCTAGATAAATCTGTTATTAAATTAAATAAACTTTAAAATTCATTGAATTTCCTTTGTATAAGCTCTCCAAAACACAATCCGCATTTTCAGATGGAAGCACTTGAAGTGTTAGTACAATTATGTGTATGAAAGAAAGATTTTGTGGAAGGTCTGTTTTCTCAATTTAATTTCTCCAATTTATTCTTTTCAAATATTCTCTCAAGTGGTTTTTGATCCTTTCTAAATTGCATCCTCTGTCGCCGTTTCTTTGTGAGGGCGTGTGTTTCAATTTATATTTATGTTGACTATGGGTAATTTTTAGAATTTGTCGTCCCCTTCGAAAGAGACATCATTTTTATTTTAGTTGGGGGAGAGATTGCTCTTGTCTAAATCGTGTGAACATTCCGGCAATTTCTTCTCCATAAATTCCCATAAATCTGCCTCTGAAATTTGCTGTCAATGAGGGCTAAAAAAGATTCAGTCCGTAGATGAATTATTTCCGCATTTACACAACAATTTTGATTTTTCACCAATACATTCTTAAAGGCGAGTTTGTCATTTTTTTTCACCTTGAGTAGATGATCTATTTGTTTATCATAGCTATTCGAATAGATCCATTTCTAAAAGGAGAATTGAAGGAGAAAAATCTTCCATCTGTTTTCAGCTAACATCCATCAAAATGAAGAAAACGAAACACTGAGGAAAATTTGATGGTTATGTTGCTGGAAAAAATAATTTTCTCCTTGAAGATGGAATCAATTTCCGTCCTTGATTCCAACTTTGAACATGAGGTTGTCTAATGAAAGGAAATTTGGAGGGATTCCCACATCCTCAGGAGGGACTCTCTCGAATTTCCTCAATTTCTTCTTCACTCTTTCATCATTACTCGCCTCCAGAGTTGAATTACTTTCTAGTTTAAAGCTAGAAATTATAACTTGGTTTTGGATTACTGAAAAATCAAGCACGAAATAGATTTTTACGAAGTACTCGAACTCGTGAATTAGATGCTATACCTCAAAAGTACTTTTGCACTATATAGGGAGAAGTACTCTCCTTTTGAACGTTCATGCCTTCGAATAATGTGAATTTTCTTTTATTTTCCCTAAAAGACTCACACATTTCTACTAATATTAATTAGTTTATAAACAATTATTGAAAATTATGTCATAATTATGTTTAAGTCTCTTAGGAAACATAAAAGAAATTCACATTATTCGAAGGCATGAACGTTCGAAGGGAAGGCACTTTCCCCTACCGTTTACCGATTCTCAACCAATTTGAATAGATTCATAAACAAAAGATCCTACAAATTAGTTGTAAGGGTTAGGGTAACGTGTGGTATTTTTGGACATAACATGGGTATTTTGGGACACATTAAAAATCCTATAAATAATTGTTTTCTAATTATTTTTATGTTCTATACTAAGCTCTTTATAAACGTATCAGATAAACATAAAACTTCTGAAATTTAATTTAATTTAAAGCGTTAGATACGCGTGAATTGTTAGTGTCACATTTCAATTTTTACAAGACCTTCAGTGTGGTCAATTTTGCAAATGTCAACACAAACAATGCTTAGTTTTTTTTTGAATTTAAGTCACTCTAAAAGTGAAATTTAAACAAAATTTTTATGAAAGAGTGAAGTTTAGAACTTCTACTTAAGGGTAAATAATCAGGCTCGGTGAAATTTATTTGAATAATAGCAACTTTTGTCTGTCCCGCAATACCCAACTGCCCCGAAATATACCACTCTTACTTCTTTACATTTTTTGCTATTTTGTATAAAAAAATATGCATTTTTCAACATTTTTCGATAAGAATCTTATTCTGGATAGCATAAGGAACATAAATATTTGTATCAACAAAGAAAAAAAATATTTGAGAAGTAGCTGTTGTAAACTTAAAAGTACTAGAAAGTGTCCCAAAAAACCACACGTTACACTATAAGAGTAATAAAATTGATTTTCAGACATAAATTCTTATCGGTTCATAACCGGTTAACAATCGATTTGTAAGTCTCTCAAAACATTTCCCAAAGTACGTTAGGAGCAATTATAATTAAATTTCAGATAAAAGTAGTTATCGGTTATGAATCGGTTTATTAGTGGTTCAGGCTTGTCAAGAATTCCAAGACCGTTCCAATGACCCCAACCAGATTCCGTTTGATTGAGAAATACGCTCTCTAGAGCCTTTTTAACCTTTGAAATTGAAAAATCGTAATTAGTTTACGGCAGGAACTTTGATTGGAAGGTTTTTAATTTTATTAAACTTTTTGGAAGTTATTCTCTTTACTGAAAGTTTTCTTTTTAATTTCTTATGAGGAGATTGTATTTGATTATTTGAGTCAGAAGGTTATATTCTTTTATATTTTGCTGATATTTTCAATCTGTGGTCAGTTCCTTGGAGTTTTCTTCCATAAAATACAACACGCCCTAAAAAGGAATAATTATTTTTTTTATTAAATTATTTTCTCTTTTTCATCTTGAGCTTTATAAATGTTTTAGATATTGAATAAATACAAATACTATCTATTTAACTTTTGGGCAGTGTCGAAAGGGGCGTGACTTAAAATTCCAGGTCTAACCATACACAAATAGAGTGGATTCGAACAGGATGTACTTCACCCATCTTGTGGAATTATCATGAAAATTTTGAAAAGCCAAAAAGAGGCATCACTTCTTGAAAATTTTTCAATGTGACAGAAGTACATCTTTTTCGAATTTCGAAGTGCTCAAGTGTCAAAATGTATTGGTCTTCACTTTTTACGTGGAAAGACGCAAAGTAATGATGTTTACTGCTTCTGTCCCATTATTTAATCACTCCATAATCATTAAGTAACCCATTTGCGAGCTTTTTAGTGTTATGCTTCATAAATTTTCATAAAAAAATGAGTAGTAACACATTTTGAAACTGTAGCATTTCGAAATTCGAACAGGATGCACTTTTGCCACCTTGAGGAATTATGAAGAAGTAAGAATGTATCTTTTCTTACCATCCACAAATCTTGAAAAATTCGAAAATGTATTTGAAGATTCAAAAAAGAGACTTTCTTACTTTTTGATAATTCCGTAAGGTGACTGATGTACATCCTGTTCGAATTTCGAAGTGCTCAAGTATCAAAATGTGATTGTCTTCACATAGTTGTGAGCAAAAAACAGAACAACGATGCTTACTGCTCTTGCCCATTATTTAATCATCACTCGATAATCACTGAGGAACTCTTTTGTCAGCTTTTTAGTGTGATATTTGATAAATTTTTCCCCACCTCGTTTGAAAATGAAAATTCGAAATTGAATTTGAATTCTTCGTACATCAACGACTTTACGTGCAAATAGAGTTCCATTTTCCTTTTACCCAAGACACTATTGGAGAATCAAAATCTACTTGTGTTTACACCCTTTTTGGCTTTTCAAATAGATCTTCGAACTTTTCAAACTCTATTTGTGAATGGTAAGAATCCGAAAATGTACTTTTAAATCTTTGGGGTAAGTCTAGACATGCACCAAAAAAGTTAGCAATTTTCTTTAATAATAATGATTTTAGTTTTCTTTCAAATCTTGGTTTTCTGAAAAAGGTTCAGAAAGCTCTGATAAGGAAAATGTAGAGAAAAGCAGTATATTTTTGGATTGTGATTTATGTTTTAGTGCAATACGGTGTGTGTCTCGGCTAATTAATTTCTCATATTGAACAAATGTGAATCAATTTTGCATTAATAAGTTCAGATGAATTAAACTGAATGTTATCCCTATTTTTATCCTCCATAAAAACTTCAACTTTGGTGAGCAAGTAAAGTCTAACTATTACGATTGCTTCAATTTACCACCCACTGTGTGGCCTCTCTCCGTGCCTCCTCTTACAACACTTTCCCAATTCGTGTCACGATGTCGACGAGCTACGTGAAATTTTCGCGAGAGCGATAGGACGGAGGGAAAAATATGAAAATGACGAGATGAGAGTTTAAATTGAAATTTATTGGAGCGAAGTTGGTGTTATAGATATTTTGGATCAAAATAGGGAAGGTGCTAAGGTGTAAAATGTAGGTAAAGATTAGGGAAGAAAGTATGATGAAGGTTGAAATCATGCAATCGCAAAATTGAGATCAGCAATTAATTGATTGAATTTTAGCGTGAAAATTGATCAAGGAAGATTCAAAAGGTGTTTCATAGGGCACAAGAAAGTCATGAGGCGAGTTTCAATCAACCCTATATAATGACCCCCTAATAATGATGATGAACAGGATAGAGAGTGTAACGGGGGAGGGCTTTGAGGACGTAAGTAGTCCTGCCCATAGTTATTGCACTTGTGGGCATTTTCTACACAGGGAACACACCCAGAAATTGTATTGAAAGGAGGAAGGAAATGAAAATTTCTTCTCGGTTCACCTTGCAAGGTGGAAAATGAATGACTAAATGGTATAAGGGGAGAATTTGGCATACAATGAAAATGATGATTGAAGGGAAGATTTTTGACCTAACTTCTCAGTTATCAGGGGCGAACAACATTTTATGTACATATAATACCCTTAATTTAGGAAAATGTAATGGAAATTGAATATACCTTTTTTCCATTTTCATTTTGTCAAAATGATTTATTTTAAGCAGAACATTTATTGCAATCTGTTTAAAAAATATAAATAAAAATAGTTGTATAGAGAAAGAGGGGTTGTTCACCTCAGAATTTGATGTGTCGTCTGTGTAATAAGTGCCGAATGATTTTCTATGTTAGGGAAATGATTGAGGAAATGTGAGCCAGAGAAAGTGCCAAGAAATTGCTGGGGAGTAAATTTGGCAATTGGGAGTGATAATTTTAGAAGAAAAGTGATTATTAATGAATGAGGAAGGGAATTTTTGAGAGAAATTGGTATCATTTGCAGCTGTCTTGTGACAAATTTTCTACCCTTGTCTTCATCAATTTTCCTAATACTTTCGAATTATCCCTTATGGTTTATCTTTTTTTCCACCCCCGCAGATGTGACATGAATTTTTGCTCATTGTGATTTAGCTAAATTCTAGGATTTTTCTCTTTGAATTATTCGAAGAATTATGTTCAGTAATATCTTTGATATTCATTTATATATTCGAAGAGATTTTATTACATGTCAGGATAATACAGGAAATTCGTCAAGTTAAAAAGCTTCCTACTCATATGACTTCAGTGTGTAGTTCTAGCTAATTGGAAACATTTGGTTTTCATTAATTTCTTAATTGTTACGAGTTTTATAGGGCATAGTACGTGGCTATGCTGTATCACAACTAAACATCAATTAAAAGTTTATAATTTTAATGAAACACTATTTGAAAAGTTTCCATGACAGAGGAAATGAATCCTAATAATGTCACTAATTAACTTATGCTTACAGTTTATATGGTGTATTTTACATTTGTGTTGTTACCTTTAGATAATACCGATTTTAATTAACATTTAAATTATATTTTATAAATGTAATTTAAGAATTAAATCCTTTCAATCCTAAAAACACTTAAAGTTTAGGGTTAAATATTTAGTGCAAAAATGCAAGATTTCCATGCTGAATTAAAGGATAATGGTGCACCCAGGGGCCTCGCGACATTAATTTTTCCATACGTTTTTGCATAGAGGCATTGAAGACTAATGGCTAGTTTTTTCCTAAAGAGAATTCTCTTACTTACTTACTATTTTGCGAATTGACTTGTCAGTCTGAGATATTTCTTAAAATCTTAAATTGTGCATTAAAAGCCATCTAAAAGTACATATTTCTTAATGTTCGCCGAAATAATACAAGAACTACGAGGAAATTTGTTTAAGTCGCGGTGCAATATCCACAGAATTTTTACAAGTAAAAGTGAAAAATAGCTTCACTTTTTATTAGGCTTGATGAGACCCTGATGCACCTATTCCAATCTCACCTCAAAAGATTTCTAAATAGGAAAAAAATCTCCTTTTTGGGTCACCGATGACCCATGGGTTCTTAAAGGGCTAAAGACTGATTTAAAGATTTAACACTTAAAGACTTTTCAGATTTGAAGTAAAGATTGCGAATGCATGTTAGTTTTCTTGTTGATCTGTTCTTATGTCATATTTTCGTTTTTAAATGCCTTTTAATTTTTTATAAAACGTGTTTACTGCTCTAACTCCACAGAGAGCAGTATTATATACATTATAATCCATACCACCCTCCCTCCCCCTCGGAGACCGCTTTACAAATCTTCGCGTTTTAGACGATTTTCTGAGATTTTCTGATGTCACGCTGTTTGTCCGTCCGCTGTTTGTCTGTGCGTCTACCCGTCTGTCGATCCGACCTTGTTAACATGCCTCTTATTTTCCCTTAAGCCTCCCTTTCTCCCCCCCAAAACCATTTTTTCGAGGATTGCGCGAAGATGCGTGGTGCGATTTTTTCATTTTTAAATATGTTTTAGAGATTACCCAGGCGGACATTCGTCCATATACGAAAATCCCGTTAAATAATTCCTTATAATGGTTTTTCGAAATCAAAGGTTAAAGAGAAAAGAGACCCTAGACAAGTCAGGACTGATTCCAATCGATTATGAATCAGCAATGAAACGGTAATGATCCGCTTCATAACCGATAACTAGTTTTTATCCGAAATTCAGTTTTATTACTCCTAAGCTAATTTAGACCATGTTTTGAGTGATTTATAAATTGGTTCAAATCGATTGTGGACCGGTTCATTGGACAGGTAATGAACCGATAAGTAATTTTTGTCCGAAAAACAATTTTATTACCCTCAAAACTATTATGTGGGATCTTTTGAACGATTTATGAATCGACTCAAACCTATTGAGAACCGGTGGTAAACGATGCGAAAGTACTTTTGGGGTAGCATTTAAATCACGAGTTCTAGCATTTCGCAAAGCCAAAGACGCTTTGCCATCCCTTTTATTTGAGATTTTTAATTATAAATTTGATAAAGTTTCTGATTGATTCCGGTTGAAAGTGGTCTATGTTAACGACTAATTCTAATAATTTATTTTTTTTTCTACAAAAGTATGTTCTACATGAGTTGATAATTTAGATAAATGTATTTAGAAATTTCTTTTATAGCTTTAAATATTACCATGATGCTTTTGACCATAAATGCTTTTGTCTAATAATGAGGAATTCTTAGTTGTAATTTTACACAAAATCCGAGAGTTAAAGAAAATTAGAAATAGGTTAGAATGGGGTAATTTGGAGCCATTTCCAATCCTAATTTTGAGATTTCTTCACTGTTTTATATGTTTAAAAGAAGCGGCGATCATCTTCCAGATGGACCCCAATAATAAAAAAAATCTTCAAAAGTATGAGGAAAGCTGTTCCTTTTCTTCTATTTAGTTTTCTTCTTTTTCAATTTGGAAATTGTTCCGATTTACTCCATTTTACTTTAGTGTTTTTTTCGAGGTTTCTTATCGATGATGCTAAGACGGCAGGTTGTATGTGATGTAGATTAAAAATATACATGACAATGAAACTCGATTTAATTATAATATTCTTTAAAACCATGCAACCATTCTACGAAATAGTGAAATATTTTTACTATATTTTGTAATTGATTTAGGGGAGGGTGGGGTGTTCTACGCAGCTCTACTTCTAATGAAGATTTATTTACTAAACAAATATGAACCATATTCAAACAAAGTCCTGTTTGTTTCTCTAAGATATTGGCTATCCAAACCTTTACAGCACAATTCTTAGATAATTATTTATTATCCCAAGAATGTGTATATCCTAGTAATTCATGTGTAAAAACTACCCCAATCTCTTCTACCAAATTTCTTGTCATTTTTAAAGAGTAAAAAATCAATTAAG
Organism: Phlebotomus papatasi; assembly: GCF_024763615.1. NCBI lineage: Eukaryota > Metazoa > Arthropoda > Insecta > Diptera > Psychodidae > Phlebotomus > Phlebotomus papatasi. The sequence goes on along the minus strand of NC_077222.1, from coordinate 94,812,634 downwards.
GAAAGACTAAAAGAATTATTTCATGAGAATTAAAGCCAAATTCTTCAAGTTCAAATTACAATTTGTGTTGCGATTTTACCTCATAGAGAGAGACAAAGTGGGGTACTTTTAAACGGTTTAATGTCTTTACGATTGCTATTCAAAATGTATATAAGGTGTATTGAGGCTAATCTTGCTCTATTTGTTTCACTTATTTGCTATCTGAAACTATACATTATAGGGCTTATCGAGTAAGAAGTATAATTTCCCCAAACAATGCGTGTATGAAACTGCCCCGCCCTATATCATATTTTGGGTAAGGTTTTATGAGTTTTATGGGTTTTATTCCTCACTGTAGTACAAGTTAAGTTGAACATAATTTTTGATTGAATGATTGTATTTTTTGATTGTTTATTGTTGATTTTTCCCCATTCAAAGAAAAGTTTGCTATTCAATGGGTTAACTAACCAACTTTGACCACATCGACTCTCAGTTCAATTTATGCTGTATTAGTAAAGAATATTCAATAGATTGAGTATAAAAACTAGCAATTATACACGCTAATTTAGTCGAATGGAGGAGGAAGAGTGTTTGTGGTTGTGTGTGTGTTGGAGCTTGGACCAAATGTGGGGCACCGGAGAAGAGAACCCACGAGAGCCCCCCGCGCAAGAGCTGTAGGTGCAAATGTGAGGAGACAACTTGGTGGGGTCTCCCATAGTCGGTTTCCATTGACTTTGGATCTCGGATGGTGCCGTGTGTGTTAGTTTGTGAGGCTTTTGGGGGGGCCTTCTCTTGCTTGTGTTTATATTATTTTATACACCGTGAACCCGATGTATGTTTTGTTGGAGATTCATGCATTTCATACATTCAGTTGTACTTGAGACTTGGATTTGATCAAATGTGTTCCTATTCGTCCAATCTCAATTTTAGACTTCTTTTTTTTTCTGTGCCTGACGGGCGGGTAGCTTTTCTCATATAGACGACAAAATATGAGAATATATAAATTCTTATGTAGTATATTTGAGAAAATTTGACCCAGAATCTAAGAAAGTGAACATTTAAGTGTTTTGTGTGGTGGAAACAATTGTATCTGAAGGAATATCCGTGTTTGTGTACATAGAAAAAAGGGATTATCAAGGATAATACTCTGTTGTCATCTCATTTGGAATATTTTCTGCAGGATTCTCACAGTGTGTGTGTATCTTAATGGTCATCCTGACCAATTTTGACTGTGTTTTATGCTGTTTTTAGCCAAGTTTTAGATAAATAATTGGCAGAGTGCAGAGATTTTAATCTCACCAGTGATTTTTTCCTCCACCTCAACGAGCATTCTGCAATTTTTATGACATACTCCATTCATATTATGTGAATATTTTATGCAGATAGTGTGTGGTGAGACACGACAAAGTGGCTAGAATTTATTGCGCGGCTTTTTTTTCGGCGGGATTCCTACAGCTTTTAAAAGAATTCTCCTTTGCAAAATTATAAAAGAGCTTTCAAGAGGAGGCAAGAAAAATAATAAGGAAAAAAATTGTGTGTTGTGATCATTTCGTTGGTGTATATTTCTATTTTTAATAGCACACAAAAAAATATTTAGTTTTTTTTTCTATCTTGAACTGTGTATGTTAGAGAAGAAGCAAATAATAACATTAGTGGCAAGAGTGTGAAGACAAGAAGCAAAAAAGCATCTTACAATCATCATCTTGTATTTGCTTCTAACATTATAAAAGTGAGAAGATATATTAGAAACTTCGAGGAAGACTTTTGGTTATGCTAGGTAATTATTTGCAATCCCATCTTTGAAAAAATTTTATCTCACGGTGATGAGAAAAAAAATGGATATATCCCTTGATCTCTAGTCGTCTTTTTTTTTTGACTGACATGTGAGACACAATTTTCCATAATTTATAGAGTCACTTTTATTGAGATATTGAGCAAGTGAAACTTTCGAATATATGGAGATGTAATTTTACAAATGATAGATTACTCTGAAATATATATTTTTCCATTCATTCACTCTCTCTGTGGCACCTTTTAGCTATGTTCATTGCAAATTTATGTGTGTCTCTGTCTCTTATGGCAAATGAAATTCGTTTTTCTTCAAATCATGTTTGCAGAGTTTCATTGGGATATATAAGTATAAGAGAAGAAAAAAAATATGAGTGGAAAAGACATGAGAAAGAATGTGATTAGAGTGTTTGTGTTGAAACAATAAAAATTTTAGAATAACTGTCTTAAAATATTTAAATTCTCAAAATACCACTGTTTACCTTCATTTTTCCTCAACACATCCAACATAGCGTTTTGCTTACGGTCGTAAAGAAATATTTTTTTTTCTTAAATTGTATTCAAAGTCTCTTTGCATGAGAATTGTAATTGTGAAATCGAATAGTTTTTGACATGAAAGTGTCGTGTGCTGAATATTTAGAGAAGAAGAATTTTAATTCTCTTTATATAAAGTATATATGATCGTTTTCATTAACCCTTTCACGATCACAAAAAATAGGAAGAGATAATATCGCTGAAAGACGTGCCTCTTACCCCGATAGAATAAAAAATGTTGTTAAAAGGATTTTTAAGATAATGCCCCTAATTCAAAGATAATTCTTTTAGATTTACTGGTAGTGAAACTGGGGCAGCTGTAAACATGGGATAGTTGTAAATACTGCGATTTTTAAATCAGAAAAACGAAAGAAAGAAGGTCGAGACCTTTATAAATTCATATGTCCTATAAGGACCCTTCTCCATTGAAGAAATAGTTAAAATAAGTAAAAGTAGTGTAGCCATAAAAGTCAGTGTTTACAACTACCCCATATTTACTCCTGTTCTAGTTTCCCATACAATTACTCCATGTTTGCTACTGCCCCAGTTTTTCTTACTACTTACTACATTGAGGAAAAAACGGGGGTGCGATTAACGATTTTAAGGGTAAAATTAGCATGAAAAAGGGTAACTTTAACCCCTAATACACTTAAAAGGCATAATATTTACACCGATTTCGGATCAATACTGCAGTGTAAAATAAACATTTCCGGAATGTTATTTTAACTTTTTCGGATTTCTCTGTGTACTTACTTTTTTTACTATCTAATACTTTCTTTACGTTAAATAATAAAATTACGATTTCTGTAAGAGTAAATCTACGCACAATTGATAGGTTTTACCATGAGAAATTCAAATGTTGTTTGAGAACTTGTAGTGTGTATCCTTGAAGCAGTATAAATAAGTCTTTCTCGTCCTTTTCGTCATTATCCAAAATATTTTCGGCAAATTTTGAATTTTGGGTATAGGTTCGGTAGGATCCAAAGCTATTAAAGAATTGGACACTTGCAAATTTCTTGTTTTCAATAAAGAAAACTGACGTCAAGATTTATTTGGCTAAAAAGAAAAGAATAACTATTCGAATATACGTATAGTATAAATTATTGAAGAATTAATTTCAAAATGTGGGAAAAACTATAGCTAATGTAAAAAAAGAATCCTAATGCTCAACGCACAATAACTTTTGTTTGTAAACGTGTTTTCAAAATTTCCTGTGAGAGAAAGCGAGATGACTAGATCTCTGCTTCATTCACTCTCATTGAAATGTCAAAAACATGTTTACAAAACAAAGATTATTATGCGTTGGGCATAAATAGTTGAATGGTTTCACTTTATAAAATATTTTCCGGTTTTCTTCTGTGATTTCTTCATACAATCATAGCTATAAAGTAATTTTAAGGAAGAAATTGGGTTTAAAATATTAATGAAAATAGGATAAGATGGGGTAATTTAGATCATATATATTTTGGAATTTTGGGATTATCTCATTGTTTCAAAGAAAATAGTCACGAAGAAGTACAAGACTTTACATTCGAGAGTACGCCTTAGGGTAAAATGAGGTAATTTGGAACCATTTACAATTTGGGACACTTGAGATTTTCTCGCTGTTTTAGGAGATTCAAAAGGAAGAAAAGCTGTTCCTTTTCTTCTTAATTGTATTTTTCTTCTATTTCGCGGACTTTGTTTTCTCTTTACTCATCGGAAACAATGAGAAAATCTCAAATGTCCCAAATTGTAAATGGTCCCAAATTACCTCATTTTACCCTAGTTATTTTTTCTGTTTCCATCTAAAACTGTTAGGAAGTCTCAAAGTTCCAAATTAGCATTGTCTCAAAGACAATGAAATTAGACATGACTCCAAACTAATCCATCTTACCCTATTCAATTTTTTGAAGCTAAGATTTTCTAAATTTAGTAAACTCTATATAGTTAATGATCTTCAGACTTAAAGTTTAACCATATGACTTAGCTCAAGCAAGATTTTTGTGAAATGGTTGACTTAGAATTAGGAAGTGGTCTAATGGGATTGGGCTGATATTTTTAAAAAATCCAAAATTAATCAATTCGGACTAAAAATGGATTTATTGTGAAAAAAAGCTGCAGTCTTTTTTTTAGAAAAACTCTTAGGGAATGACTCAAGCTTTCCATATCTGCTCCAAAATATTAAAAATTGATGCAGTAATATTTTTTTGGCAAATTTTTAAAGGAAATTTTGCAGACAAACTTTTCAAACTCAAAAACTATCTTTTTTTTTATTTAATTGACTAATTATTTGGCATTTTTTTTATCAAGAAAAAGTCTTCATGATGTCTTTATCAAGCTTTTAACTCAACCTAAAAAATCCGGAAAGTTCATCAAGATTAAGTTTAAATCGGGTTTTAAAATATAAATAATCAAATTCGGATTAAGACAGGATATATGCCGATTTTATTTTTAAGTCTAAAGCCTTTTTAACCTAAAAACATTTCTTTTGGGATACTATTCTCAAGCTACAAACGCATTTTCCTCCATTTCAATTCGGATCCATGAGAACGTTTTTGTATCGTTGACAAAATTCGTCAAAATCGGTGCTGACCTGAATTTCAGAAGAACTTCAGAGAACTGAATTTCATCAAAAACATTTTCTAAGTGGTGACCTAAAAATTAAGAGTTCTCTAAAGGTTCTAAGAATTTTATTGATTTTTCAATAAGCTCAAATTCAATGAGATTGAATTAAAATTAGTTTTTCTGCAATATTTCGAGTTCATTCTTTGCGTTTAAATAAACATTTCTTTGCGGTGTAATAAAACATCCTAATCAACTGTCTTAATTTAAAATTTAACCCCTCTCTTATTAAAATCCTGGCTACGCCCTAGGCTACATATCCTGTCTGAAACCTGTGTTATTATAACTTCTGGAAGGCTGGCGAAGAGCTAGCAAGGTTAAAATGTATTCTAGTCAATTATGTTTTCTTAATAAAAGTTTAGTTATATATAGAAATTCGAGAATAAATATTATCCCATGGGATATGGTCCAATCATCGTGAAAGGGTTAAAAGTTTTGTGGAGGTGAAGAGAAGACCAAGTTCCAAGACTGTGTTGATGACTTGATATTATTTGTCTAATTAGAATTTCAAATTGTGATTAAGCAGAGGGAGAGCTTTGGAGAAGAATAGAGGCTTAAGATGAGAATTTTCTATGAGGCCTTCAATGCTGTAAACTCTGCTTGTCTTCTAAAATTCTTGTTGAAAGGGGGTTTAGGGGAAATGCTTCTAATTTTGCCCAGTTTCTTATTTTGGACACTTTGAGAATAACATTGGACACTAAAAATAAATTGATTAAAATGATGGATTTTTATTCCAATATTTGATGAATAATGAATTCTATCTAAATATTTGTTCTTTTTGGAATATTTTAACACTAAATACGTTAAAATTTGAATATGATTTGAGTTGAAATTGCTTTGTTGAAAATTCAGTGTGAGCAATTGCTTACGAGAAATATGACAGAACTTCGTGGCTTACTTCAGTCTTATTTAGTTTTGGTGAAGTACTAACAAAGTTTGTTCGCTGTTTTTGAGTGATATTATTGAATATTCATTGAATATTGTGTTGATTCACGTTACTGATGATTTGTACATTTGACCTGAAGTGAGATTTGCCTTGTGAATTATATTTTTCGTGTGAAAAATGGGAATTTTTTTAAGACATTCACCAGTGAGGTGATGATTCTTATTTTGGACAGGTGTTTTTCTCACGAAATTTCGTGAAGTTTTAGCTTTTGTGATGACTAGGTTGGACAAATGCCTGGAGAAATGAAGGAGCATCATCTCTACGAAAGAGATGCAGTGAGAAATGCCTTGAAAGGCTCCCGGAAAGGGCAGGGAATGAGCGAATCCGCACGTACTTGGAGTACCGAAGTCAACTCACTTTAATGAATGATATGGAAAGTTTCTGGGCTTCTTGTGACATTCCACGTTTCCCTTACATGACCAGGAAGAGGACTTGATAAGATTGGTTCATAAAATGAAGAACAATGGGCATCCTATTGAGGCGGATTATCTGTCCAAATTTACAGACAAGTTGTAAAAATTAATAACCAAGTTGTCCAAAATAAGAGTCAAATTCACCTCTACATATCAATTCATTTTTAAACGTATTAAAACTAATTTTAGTAAAAATGAGATGATAAATAGCTTGCCAAGTTTCTAAACAATCCTTCTGAAAAGAGAGTAACAAGAAAAGTCAATTAGTATTGAAAATATGGCACTTCAAACTTAGGATATCGATGCTTATATGCAGACTGTCCAAAATTATAAGCACTTCCCCTACTATTGAAATCAAAACATCGTGAAGATTTGTACGTTTTTTTTTTTGAGTTTGCACACTACCACTGCTACCATTTCTGTCAGAGATAATAATCAAAAATATTTAATGAGCTGATTTATTTGATTCATCTGCATGAACCTTCAGAAGTGTTGTCATGCAAAACTTTTAATTAATTATTTCTATTTTAGTACAGTAGTTTTCCAATTGATAAGTCCACATGTTTTTCGTACAAGAAGTAAGATACAAGGTGTAAAGGAAATTGCGTTATCTGTTTTTGTTTTTTTTCTTGAATTGCGATGTAAAAAGGTTAAATTGTCGCACCCAGAAAAAAAAGAACCACGCAATCATAGTTGAATGATAATATATTTTTTATTGGCAATTTATCTTGTACTCTGCAGGGTGTTGTAAAAAGTAGTAAAAAGAGTGTGTGTGCTAAGATGCTAAAGACCGGCAAAAGAGTATTAAGGAAAGACTTGCAATTGCACAACATTTTGAGAGAGGCGAGAGATCATAAACATGGCATCAATCATGCGTTAAAACAAGTGGCGTATAATTAAAATTAATTCACTTGTACATAAGAAGTAATTGGCGAGGGAGGAGTGATAAATTCTTGACTGGGTTTTACTACACATATACACACATTCTTGAGGTTTTTCTTCATCATATACACCCTGGAAAGATAATAATAAAAGACTTTAGGCGACAGAAGGTTCTAATGGTGTAATTTGTGTTAATTTTTTTCTTTTATTTGAGAGTCATAGAATTTCATTCAGTGCTGAATGAAAATTTATATTGAATATTGTTTGAATGAGAAGAGAGCGCAAGCAAGGGTTCATACGGTTAAACCAACACAGAAAAGATATTTCGTAAAATTGTTCGTAAATGTTTGTGAATTTCTACTGGGAACTTAAAAAAAGCTCGTAAATCATATAACCTACAAAAAAGTTTGTAAAAGTTTGTTCTTTTTTCACAAACATTGTTCGTAACATGATAACTTGACGAAGCATTTTCTTGTTCTATTACACTGAGAGAAATCCGAAAAAGTTAAAATAACATTCCGGAAATGTTAATTTTACCCTGCAGTATTGATCCAAAATCGGTGTAAATATTACCCTTTTTAGGTGTATTGGGGGTTAAAATTACCCCTTTTTTACGTTAATTTTACCCTTAAAAGGGTGTAAAATTAACAATAAAAAATGTTGATATATTTTTACACCTAAAAAGTGTTTAAATTATGAGGAAAAAAAGTTAATCGCACCCTCTTTTTTTTCTTAGTGTACCAACATTTGTTCGCGCATTTTTGTTCATTAGCAAAACTTTACGAACAAATGACAAAACCTTACGAACACTTTTGTTAGTTTACGCAAATTACGAACAAATGTCAGTAAAAGTACAAAAAATTCTCGTCAAGTGATCAAGTTACAAAAAATATTTGTGAAAAATACAAACTTACGAACCTTCTGTATTCCATCTTTGCCAAAACTGTGATTTTTTTACGCTTTTTTTTTTGAAAAACGGATCTGATAATTTATTTAATTTTTTAAGGGACCAAACAGACTCAGGTTGATCTTTCAAAATATTCAACCTGTAAAATTTGGCAGAAAGAAAATTTTTGAAAAGGAACTCTAATCAATAATCCTAAACCCTCAGTGTATGACAGTTTGGGATGAATCTTTAGATAGGGGACTTTCCGATGATGGCCAGTGCATTTCAAGTCACCTCACAAAGAAAAATACTTGTTCAATCTTGCCCAGAGTTTTCGGTCCTGGATATGGACATTGTATGGAACTGTATTAGTCGACCATTGAAGAAGGTCCATATCCAGGATCTAAAGCTCTGGGCAAGATTGAAGAAGTGTTTTTCTTTCTGAGGTGATTTCAAATCTACTGGCCATCACCGAAGACTCCCCTACGTACGTATCACGCCAGTCCTTCATCCAAATGTATTCTCTAGGAGTTTGGGTCTATTTGGGTCCATACATGTTTGTGAAGTTAAATTTTTCAATGTCAAAGTTAAACTACTTTCCAACAGGGTTTATTTCTCAACCGATTTGGTGGACAAAATTAGATTTATTTGAAAGGTCTTGAAATTTGTGGTGCAACTGCCTCGGTCCTATTCGAATATACCAGTGTTTCAATTTATTCAAATTTCTCCTGTATTCGATTTTGGAATGTTTTTTTTTTAATAATTTATGAACCGGTTTAAATTAGTTATATATCGTAATATACCTAAAATTAATAGCAAAGGAAAATTTGCAAACTCCTCAAACTCGGAAGTTCGAGCACTTTGCGAATTTTCCTTTGCCACTGCTTTTTTATTTATTTATTTCTTAGTTCATTGGAATTAGAAGAAATAAAGCATATGATTGTAAGAAATATCTAACAATGACATTCTTGGCACATTTGACATAAATTTTCTTTCATTGTAAATTCAATGATTGATTCTTGTGAGCACAATAATAGCCTAATTAATTATTCATTTAATGTAAATAATAGCGTACGTGATTCTTCCTCTTATTGTGTCGGGAGGGGATTTGTACATATTAGAATTTTATGCACATTAGATGGGATTTAATTGAATGGGTTAAAATATAAAGGAGATGAAAATTTATTGCAATATCATATACAAGACAAAATGTGACACTTTATGGCGATGATGTGACCAAAAAGAGAAAGAGTGAATAGATTGAAGAAGATTTCTTTTTATAAAAGAAGCAATTGCATTGCGGAGACAATCGATATAAAATGTTGGGTGAAAGAAGAAGAGATACCACGCTTTTTAGAAGAGGAATTGTGCAAAAAGAATAATATTGAAAGATTTACGCAACGTAGATTGTTAAGGCTTGCGAAACGCCCACAATAAATTATTTATTGAATTATTTAATTAATTATTTATTATTATTGAAAAGGTCAGAGGTCTACTGATAGATAATTCAGATAGAAAGTTTACTTCAGAGGACATTTTCGTGTTCCAAAATTTTCACTCAAAGAAGATTTGATAAAATAGAATAGGAGAAAGGTTGTGCAAAGAGGAAATTTTCTCTTTTCAAGTTATAAATTGAATCGAAATGTATATTTTTCCCAGAAATCCAATTTTCAGTGATTCTTTCACAATCGCAGCTGATGTGATGCTGCGGTTCAGTGAATTAGCTTCTATATTGAACTCATTTTCACAGGGTATGTTGTGAACATTCTTGTGAACATTCCTGATTATGAAAATACTACAGCCTACAAAAGAAAATTAGGCGGCCGGTCTCCTATTCTTTTGGGGAGAAATATCCCAGTGAATATCAAATGCGAAAACTTATCTGAATTAATTATGATTAGCATTTTTTAATTTAGGGAAAGTGTTTTTTTGCATCTTGTCTTCAGTAGTATTTTTTTAATTCAATCTTTATTCTAATCAACTGTGCCTATAACTTCACAAACGACCTCCCCAGAAAAACGTTTTTAGAGCTGGATCTTAAAAAAATGCACTCAGTTTAGAAAAGGAAATAGGGAAAGGTTTTGCAGGAAGTCGAAAGGCTCTACTGATGATAATAATGGTAGTAAATGGTACGAAAGTACGTAACAAAACAATTGTCGGACAGCTGATTAATTTTGCAATCTTTCTCTCTTTTTTGACTGGCCTAGTTCTAATGAAAATCTAAAAGGGATTGCAAAAAAACTCAGCTAATACATCGCAACGATGGCGGTAGACGCATGGGAGTTTTGAAAAGGACGTAATTCGGTAGGACGTCCTTCATATTTTTTAAAAATCAATTTGCCAACTCAAAATCAATTGTACTCGTATTTATGTACAGAGAATCGTTAATCAGAGCAAGTGAAGCTCAGATCGCTCATACTTTTCCAGATGAGCATAGGAAAAATTCCCTCCTCCACCCATGATTGACTTAGGGACCTCTTGTAAACTATATACGAATATTCTACGAACTGAGATATAAGCGGCCACAAGTTCAATTTGATATACTACAAGAATTTAATCAATTGCATTGTGCACTTCAATCGATTGAAACGGTATCTTATGTACAATTGAGGCGGCAGCCCATATAAGGTAAAGTGTCCTCAGTCGATCAGTTCCTAGACTCGACAGGTAGAGTTATTTATTCAATAGCTATTTGATAGTTAGTATTAAGGCACACATTTCCTGAAAAAATAGGTCGGATTCATTAAAAGACTATGGGAAAATGTGAAATGTTCTAAGCCAAACTATGTGCGGAGCCCAAATGACTGACCCTACAGAGAATTGTCTGTCAGAGCAAGTGGCACTTAAATTCCCCAATATTCTCTAAAGTGAAGATAGGAAAAATTCTTTCCTCCACCCAGACCCATTTTCTTATCCATTTAGACTTGGAATAGAATTTTTCAGACGTCTTTAGAAATTTAGACATTTTTTATACGTTCTTTGTTGTCTATCAGACCTTTCTGAAACAATTCTTTCCTTGAAATGGGGTAACATTCTTTGAAATGATTTTTTTTTCTCGATTACTTTTAAGTGGAACTGGATTCCAGTATAATTTTATGATAAAATGGTTTTACCTACACAACTGGTCGTAATTTGATGATTCCCGGTCTTAAATTTTAGGATCTAAGAGAACTTTTACAAAAACAGCCTCAAAGTGTAATTTAGCTCCTGAATTTGTTAGTTTTTTACTTCAATAATCGCTACCCAAAAAAAGCAGTACTGCAGAAGATAAAAGCTCAATATTAGTTAGGATCGAATTATTTTCTTCCTTTTCTGTACTGTAAACGCCTGGCAGAAAAAAAGAAAATATTTTGACTAAGGATCCAAAGAAAATACTAACCAAGAACCTTTAGAAGACAATAGAGGTGTCGAAAGCTCTGGGAAATTGTGTATTTCATTTTTCGATTGCACTCAATATACCGACGCTCACCGGAAGGATATTCTGTCCTAAAATAAGAGTATCATCCACCGTCGACCCATCTTTCTCTACGGTCTGTTGTAGGTCTACCGAAGACCTTTCTTACATGGTATCATACTTAAAAATTCTTCAAGTACTTTTGATGATATGATCAATTTAACCGTCAGAGTTTGTTCATGTTGGCTCAAAAACCGGATTTCTATTGAAAGAACAACCACAAATTGTCTTAATAAAATCAAACTTATCATTTGATTCACTATGTTTTTCCTATATAGTTCCTCCATTTCATTAAAAAAAAATTCTTGAGGATATTTTGCAATATTATTTTCACGTGGTGTAGCGATGTTTATCTTTGGTAGAGATACACGGTATGTTCATGCAAGAACGGAAAAGAAGAAAACTTGAGGAAAATTCAAAGGAAAAGTTGTGTTGTAGAAAATATTTCCATGAGTATGACCATTTGAGCAAGAAAACAGTTGAGAGTGTTGGAATATAAATTGGCTATATGGGAAGAGTTTATAATAAAACACACCCAACCAGCGACTCTTATCTATTTTTAGCGAAAATAATTAACATATAGTATATGCATACCGACAAAATGATGAACAATGTAGATAAAAATTTCATATATGTAATTTTCTATTTTACATGAATATTTCCATTGCTATCTCTCACTTGGTCTACAATTTTTTTTTGTACATTTCAAACATAGTACCACCAACGTGAAATTATGTATGATATATATGTACGTGCATACATATATTTCAGTTCCCATGTTTTATTTTCTCCTTCTGCAAATTGAGGAGATTATGAAATTGTACCATGTTTCTGGTTTGAATATCTCAGTGTTTTTTTATTATCAAGATTGGTGATATTCTAAAAAAAGTATTTTCCCAGAGGATTTTACTTTTCGATTGCAATCTCTGTCATTTCATTGGAAAATTTCGAAACTCTTCCTCAAAATTTTGTTTGTGGTGTGGTATTATTGAAGCTCAATTGAAGACGATTGATTTCTTGGTGTGGACAAAAAGAAAAGTATTGCTATTTTGCATACAAAAGGCAATTCTTGTAATTTTTTTGGGTTTTTTTTAAATATATTTTTTTGATTTAAAATTTTCAGTCACTTTTAAGTGGTCTATGGTAATTTTGAAGAGTACAAATTGAGGAATAAAAAGCATGTCAGACGCGGTTTAAATATTAAATAAACTAGATACGACCACGTCACGTTTTATGAGCGCGGATAATTCTAAAAATATTTACAAATAAATAAATAAGACATCCGCATGACGTGAACAAGGTAGATTGACTATATACACTCACTTATTGTTGTGACTTTTACAGCATTGTGAATTTTTTGTAAAAATTTAGTGAGCTATTTAGCTATTTTTAGGGAGCTATTTAATGCAATTACTATGAAATAAAATATCATTTATAGCTTTCAAAACACTAAAAAGAACTATTTGCTATATGAAGATACTATCGTCTTTGTAGCATAAAACGTGAAAATTCATATCTCTTGTGACATTCGTTAATACCTTCACAACAGTGTAAGTTTTCTAAACTAAATATTACCCTAAATTTGTTTAATATTACATAAAATATCACATATCGTCTAAGAACCTTGCCGACAGAGATCAAGTAGAAGACTGAGAACCACAATAAGAAGTAGGAAAAATGAACATAAAATGTTCAGAGAAATATGACGATGGAGACAAAAAGCAATGGCAATTTCTTATGTTATTGTAATTAAGAAACTAAAGGAAAAAAATTATCACTCGATTACGAATGCATGAGAGAAACACCATAAATTGTTCGATGAATTAATTGAATTTTAGCGTTCCTCAAGTTTTTTTTTCTTCTTTTGAAATTTTATGTCTCATTTGCCGACAAAGGGAATACGACGAGGAGGTCGAAATTGTCTGGCAGTGCTATAAAAGTTCAAATTTGGTCATGATTCATTTATTTTCAATTAGATCAATTTTGAAATTCAATTCACAATGAAACAAATTGCATTGTTTTGCAAGGAAGGTTACTCCACAGACATTGCCCCGAAAGACAAAAAAAAAAAGAACATTAAGTGACAAATCAAATGGTAAAATGAATCGGAATGGAATAAAAGGAGAAGTGATGACAAAAAATGTCTGGAAATTTATTGATCTTCAAATGGATGTTATTTACAGAGAATTTATGTGGCTGGAACATCATTAAGATGTGACACACTCTAGTGCATACATCATCAATGATGAAGATCCGTGCGGTGCAATTGTAGATATCGCACCTTTTTTATTACATTGGCTTATGTTAATTTTTATTAGTAGTATTTGGTTTATTCCTGATAGTAAATATATTAAAAATTCACGCTTAGAATTCTCGGCAAACCTGTTGTCTCGACAGACTTAGGGCAGAGTAAGTACTTTACGCTACCTTAAGATTTAATACCTTTGTAATTCTGACAATTTTTGTCGAAATAATTTGAAATTTTCTGTACATTTTCTTTAAAGTATTAAAAGTAAAGTAACTTTAAAGTATTCTTTAAAGTAGGAGACTTTTCGAGAATTTTTGGGTATCTAGTTGTAAAAATGCATTTCCTACAACAATTCGTGTTTCAGTACTTTCGCCACTTTGTAAGCACTTTTTCGCCATTTCGTTTCAATGGTATTTTAAGAAACTGCACCTTCCGAAAACCTCAAATATACACTACACAGTACTTTTCATATTTTCACACCAATACTAGACAATTATTAGAGTATTTCAACTGCTTTTTGCACTTTTTTTATTTGAAAGAATAGCAAATAGAAAATTACACTTGTTTCCACTATAATCCGCGAAGTGCGCCACTTGTAAAATGTTTGGAAAAATGCGTGGCGAAAAGTGTTTACACAGCCGAAAATAGTAAACCCTATTTCACCACATCCGAATTTTTGTAAGTTCTTGAAATACAATATTAAAAATGATATTAGAATAATGTTTACTTAATAAGAGATTGACTTTCAAGGACACATATTAAATACTGCACAGCAAAAACTTAAAATAATGCAAGACAATTTCTCTTAGCGTTGACAAATTTCTGAAGAGCTCCATATATATTTTCTTTGGTGATTGTTCACCTTGTCGAGAATTTCTTTTAATAACTTGCAAATAATCGTATCGGTAAAAAACCTGATATGATTTTCTAATTCGTTAGACTAGATGTCATGAAATACTACTGATTTCGTAGTTCCATGAACTCTTAATTCTCTTAAAATGTGATTTTAATTTAGGTGGCGAAAGAGTGCTTAGTGGCAAAAAAGTACTGACTCTACCATACATGGAATACAAGAATAATTTTCTTAATGACTATACTACAGGAATGAGTTAACTGAAAATCTTAAATAAATTTGGTGTTGCCTGAGGAGTAACATATTAACACTAAAATTACCGAGATTTTTTTTTATACCTATTCCTACCATACCCGGTTAAATTGATCGGTATTAAAAAAGCCTATCAAAGATTGTCAAATCGCCTCCTTTAGTCTTGGATGTATTAGAGCTTTTAGAGAGTCTCCTACTCCTAGAGGCCATTTCATTCAATCACAGCAAAGATGACCCATCTCTCCTTCCCCCAATATAGTAACGATTTGGATAGAGGGGATGAATTTCTTCTGATCAGTTTTTTGACTAAGGCCCTCGACAGACCTAAGGATTAGCCCAGAGACGGTTTAGCGGAATTACATTCGTAATAATAGTTAAACTACTTTTCCATTATTTTCCACTACACTGTCTTTCGGCTTAAGTCGTAAGTCTGTCTAGGGCATAAAGGTGTCTACACATTTTAAGCACTTTTCGTCAAAAATTGCTCTTTTGAAGGAAATCGTCCGCACTGTTGTAGGTAGAAACGTCAAAATTCTGTCAAAATGCGATTTTTGACGAAAATTGTTCCCAATATATAGAGGTCTTAAAGGAATAGAGTTAGCCACTTAGAATGTTCTGATAACCCCCTAAAAGTTAATGTAAGGGCCTTGACAGACCTTAGGATTAACCGAGAGACCGGTTAGCGTAATTATATTCGACATAATGATTAAACTTCATTTCCATCATTTTCCATTAAGTCGTCTGTCGGCTTAAGTTGTAAGTGTGTCTAGGGCATAAGAAGTCCAAACATGTGGATTTTCTTCTCACTTTTCTCCCTTCACCTTAAGAAAACACATTTTTGAAAATACCTCAAAAAATAAACCATCGATTTCTTTCATTTTTGGATATGTTTTCGAGGTAGTCAAGGCGCACATTTCGTCTTCAGACACCAATACTCCCCATAAATTCCTTCTTATATTTTTTTAGGTACACTCAGGGAAATGGATCTGGGAGCCGGGGTTAGAAAGAGGTGTTGAATATGCACCATGGTAATCGGGGTTTAGATTCACACCAAAAAAGTAAGAAAAAAGTGAAATTCACACCAACTTTGCTTTACAAAAGTTAACTCCGCCGAGTGTTATATCTACACCGTTCATACAATCTGTGAAAAGTCACTTAAAAATGTAATTTTCGTCATCTAAAAGAATCATGATCATGTTTTGTATGAATTTAGTACACTTTCATATCATTATAATATGAAAAAAAAGCATAAAAAAGGGTTTTTAAAGAAAATAATTCGCTATAGAAGATTTAAAACTCGTCTAGTGTTAAATTTACACCACTAGAAACAAAGATAAGCACATACAAGATGAGTGTGAAAAGTACACTAAACAGCGTTTTTTAAACACCTCCTTGGGGTTTACGAAAAAAAGAGACGCCAATAATTTTTCGCATTACTTTTGGTCTCAGTCTTCTTTGGATGTCCATTTGAAACAATCATGGCGTGCCCGTGTGAATCTTATTTTATTTTGTGGAAAAATTGTGATATAAAGGATATATTATTGCGTAAAACATAAAGGTAAGTGCATAAATTTCTTTTTAATATCGTGAATAGGGTGAAATATTTGCCAAAGAGGAAAAAATCTGATTTTATTGAAAGTTACAAATGCTGTTCCGCTTGTACTCCCTCCGTTCCGAAATAAGTCGTACGTTTGGCGAAAAATTAGGGATTAAGGAATGGTTTCAGAGAATGTTTTTGTTATTTGTAAATATCTTATGTATGAACTATCCTCCATGTTCAGGGATAATATGGGGATCCTATCACGATGGTAAGTTGAGGAATCGATATGTTGAAGTTGTCCATTTTTCGCGTTTTTTTCAAAGATCTCCGGTAGATAGTCAATCACTACAAGATGGACTGTGATTAACATTACAGGCTAGAATTTGTTCTAAATTTTTAGTATGCATAAGTAGAATTCAACAGTTATTACCGTTATCACATTTTTTATATCTCTAATTTTGCAGAATGAGGAATAAAAAGAACATCCTTTTGTTATGTGTTCGAATATCTGGATGCAAAATGTTGAGAAATAGGGACTTGGGAGCTTCAGCGGACCCCCCATAAGTTTACCCTGGGACCATTTATATGTTTCTCTAAAACATATCCAGAATTGAAAAAAAAATCGCACGACGTGTTTTCGAGCAATCCCAAAAAGATGATTTTGGAGGGGAAGGGGAGGAGTGGGGGCAAAATAAAGGACATATTAATGGTCCCAGGGTCAACTTATGGGGGGTCCGCCGAAGGTCCCAAGTCTGTATCTCTCACCATTCTGCACATATTTTAGATTGAAAATAAAACGCCAAAAATAAGACATTTTTAAGACATTCGTTCCTCAACATACCATCAAGACTGGACCCCAATTTTAGTACTGGACATTAGCAATAGTTCTTTACAAGAGATAATTGTTGATACACAAAACATTTGCCAACAAACTTTCCCTTAATACCAATTTTTCCCAAACGTATGACTTATTTCGGAACAAGAATTTTTCCCAAACGTACGACTTATTTCGGAACGGAGGGAGTAATATTTACTTTTGGTGCAATTATTGCGTAAATATCTATTTACATGTTCTGTAATTAAATATAGAATCGTTAAGTGAGAAGTTGATATGTGAGAAAAAGAATTAATCCAAAAAATAGTCGAAATTGCGACAAAATTCAATTGCAAGTTACACAGCACCTCACCCATCTCACCAATTTTGCACTTAGTTATTTCTTGATAATTTTATTTTTTTTTACAGTTTTGGCGAATAGAAACCCAATTTCAGAGATTTTTTTCTGATGGAATTGCAGCGGTACATGTAGACAGAATTTGACCGAGACACCTTGGGGCTGCTTCAACAGGGCACACATGACTCCTCGTGACGAAATCCTATGGTATGTTATATAATTTGAATAAAATGTTGATTTGTCGGCATTTATTTATGCTTTAGTTTATCTACCGCAGGATTAAAAAAATGTAGTAGATAATACCAAAACATAATTATCATTAATCAGTAAAACAACATTAAATGCTTTTAAAACTTAAATTACTTTCTTTTTAAATATTCCATTCTTTATCAATTGAGTAATATTTTTTGCAGATCAAGTATCTTGTTTTATTGGAGACATTTAGTACAATGATTGATAATTATTTTCCGTATTGTTGGCAACATATTAAAATATAAAAATTTTAATCAAAAGTATTTGGAACTGTAGTTTTTTAGTTGTACTTACAAATACTTATGCTTAAAAATGTTCCATTGATGGAACCAAGAAATTATTAATCTTTCCATGTTTTATTTTTTCGTACCGAATTAATAAATTATTATAAAATTGAATATTAAAATGCTAAAAGTTTTTGATTGTAATTTTTTTTTAATTCGTTTCTTTTAGAGATTGACAGCATCGCTTTGAACTAACTGAAAACCTGGTTCAGTTAGAACTTTGGGCCAATCTCTTATAATTCGAAATGGAATTTGATTCTGCATACAGGACCCCGCCGATTAAATTATTGTTTGAATGGCCAGGCCTCAAAGCAGTTTCGAAATGACTTGGTAAGTTCAGCACAACGATATAAATATATATTTGATACAAAAATTCATCTTCCAAGTTAGGAACATTTATTTAATTTAAAAAAAGCAAAATCAGATGGCCATATTAAATGTACGCTATACAAATATATCGCTCCTTAGAAATTACAGGTAGCTAACTCAGTGTTTAGCGATTTTGAGATTTAGTGCACATAAAAAGAGAATTTAATAAATTTTCACATGATATAAGTCATTAAGTTTCGTTATTAAAAAAGTTCTATTAAATTTTATTCTTCTTGATTGCTTGTGCAATTTTTGTTTGAAATAAGGGGCACAAAATAGATATATCGTTCATATTTTTATGAAACATGGGATTAACTCAAGAAAGTTGATTGCTTGTCATTCCAATTTCAAGACAATTTACGCATAGTTTATAATGAAAAAGAGCTAACTCATAAAAAATATATTTGAAAAGGTAAAAAATTAGTATGTTTCAATATTTATATTAATGCTTATACAAATGAAAAAGAAATAATTTTTTTGTTCAGTCATTGAATTGAGATAATTATTTATATCAAGTTGAATCTTTCATTCTGTCTCCAGAAAAATGGCTGAATATGAGTTGGCTGTTTGTAATTTCCAAGGAGCGATATATTCCGGATATTCAAATTGGGAAATCATAAATTATATTGTCCGTATCATAAAGTATTTACAGTATGATATTCTTTTGTAATTTGAATTCCAAACAGTTAGATATTAAAAATTCTACTTTTTCAATTGTATAATACCAAAATGTAGCTCCTGAAGATGCCCTCTTATAATATAAACTCGATTTTCAAACAAAATTCTCAATTTCAATCGGGCATTAAGTAGTCTATTTTTGTTATAATTCATGTATTGTCTTTTCAAAAGTTTTTTTCTTGTCTTCTCCAGATTCAAAGATCTTGGTATGTCTTCTTGGTCTGATCCACAAGACTTTGCCACTCGGGCTCTTCGAGAATAAACTTACGATGAAGGAAAGCGGAACTACTAACTATAGACTCCAACTTAACAATTCTGAAGGACCTCTTAGTGCTTTACTGAAAAATGTTGGAGGCTGTGGATTCATGTGAAAATAAAAAAAGTATCTTTAAAACCAACTATATCTTTTATTGGGATGGGTGTAATATGTATACTCGATGGGGGTACTACAATTTACACTATATATAGTGCTACTATAAACCTCATTGAGGTTTATCTATTTTAAATATCATTGGTGTGATAATAAACCTCGAAGGGGTTTCAAATTCATTTCATGGCGTCGGTGTAAAATCCACACCCGATGGGGTTTGCTTTTTCTATTCAATCTTTTTAACCCCCGCCTATTACCAAATTTACTACCGGAGAGGTTTGGTTGATTCGGGGTTAGAATTTGGTGTGAAAAATAACCCCCGATTTATGCATTTTTCACACTCGAATTTCTCTCAGTGTAAGGAACCATGAAAATATTAAACAAAATGTAGTTTTTGAAGAAGTTATGTGAAAAATACTCAAGTTCAACATACGCCCATGTAATACTAAAGGTGCGATATTGGAAGGAAATCATAGATAGTAGTGAAAGAAGTTCTTTCGTTGGGGCAAGAAATAGGGAGCACACGGAAAAACCATGTTTGATGCTTAGGGAGTGTGAAAAAATAAATTAGAGTTTGAATGAGAGAAGAAAAAAAAAGTAACTAAATTCAAATCTAGAGAATCGACGGAGTTTATTAGTTCCGTATTAATATGAACAAACTAATAAAAGTACTGTGATCATATTCCATGTCATGAAGAATATTTACACAGCATGTTGATGTTTGTCATGCATGAGAAGATTGTATATATGAGAAATGGAAAAAAAAGAGTTAAAAAACAAAAATTGAGTGAGATCGCTGCTCAGTGATGGAATTTATGCCTTTTATAAAGGCATACGCCCACACACGCCATATGTTTGAAATTATCAATAAGTTTTCCTTTCTCATGCTTCTTCTATTGCCTCCTTATACCCTGATAATGATCATGCCGAAGAGAAAGGAAGATCCACCATACGTAAAATGAGAATTGTCATGAAAAAAAACAGGAGAAGAAACGCGCAATGTTCCATTGGAATGGATTTAAGATTGAATTACATTCTAAAGTGTGCTGAAGAATGAAATTGACAAATATCATTTTATAAATATGTCAACACTCATTAAACTATGTTCTCAGTTGGTGATCTCCAAAGAACGAGAAAATCACAACAATTTTTTTTTCATCTTCTGTTTTCATTCCATCTCAAATTTCCGCGTGTTTACGAGAGAACTGGGATAAAAAAGAGGCGTCATAAAAATGATTTATTTCTTCTAATCTATTGCAATAGTGTTTTCTTAATACTAGTCTATTTTGGGTGTTATTATATACGAAAGTGTTGACGATGTGTGGTGCCTTTTTGGAGCACGCGAGTTTGGGTGGAATTTCGAGAAAATTTGGTGTTAGTAGACAGTTAATGGAGGAAACAGCCAATTGACTTAAAAACCATTACATAAAAAATCACACAATCTGCATAAAACTAATCTTTCAGTTTGATTTTTTTCCATATTTCCCAAAGGGAATCATTCGATCGATCGATGTTTTTCATGAGAAATTTAATGTGACTGAAACAACAGAGATCGCGATCGAGAGTGATCGTTTTGAAATTAAAAAAAAAAGAGGTTGATGTATATGAGAATGAAATGCTAATTGTGTTGCTTTGGAATTCACTCTTGAGCAGCCTCATTTGCATAGATTGTCAGTGTAAATTTACTTTTGTTTCTCACTGAATGTATTTACCAATGTGTCGTGATCATACTCAATCGATCACCATGTGGAATTTTTCAATTGATACATTGACAAAGTTTTTCTTTCCTATTTGCTTGTCAATGATGAATTTTTCAGAAATTCATCAAACTTTGTTGTGTACATCTTTTTTTTTTTAGATAAATTTGCTAGATTGTGGCGTCTTGCTTTTTTATTTAGTTTTTTTTATCTTATCCATTTCTATCTAATTTGTTTTTTTTTTAAATAAATTTTATTTCTCTACTAGTCATGCTTAGTCGAAAATTTTTGTAGTTAGAAAAAGTTTCCGGTCACCTATTTGTACGTAAGATTTTCAGAGGAGAATGGGGCAGTCTCACACATGCATGACTTTTTAAAATATAAAATTTTGAAATAATATATTTTATTATACAGGAAATAATGTTGTGCATTTGCAAATGTCCAATAACCAAGAGAAAACTAATTAGGCTTAATTAGCTTGAGCAAAGTTCATAAACGTTTGGCAATTTAGTCTTCAAAAAAAAACTTCAGTTGCATGAAACTGCCCCACTCTGTTGACAGGGCAGGCTAAACGGATAGAGATAATTTTACTAATCCAAAGCAAAAAATATGAGTTTCCGCTTATTTGTTTCTGATTTAAAACTGTTAAGCGGTGCGGTGTTCAATTTAGAGGAAGCTGGGGTAGCACAGAACGTGGGGTAGCATCGAACAGCAAATTTTATTTCTAAACTATTTATACCATGACGACCATTTATTCAGTGGACAAGCATCCTTATGGTATCTATGAATTCATACTAGTGTAGTCCTCTGTAGTCTAATATATAATTAAAAAGTTGCTTAAAAAAGCGGTGCTACCCCGTTTTCGATTGTGACTCAGTTTCCCCTGCAATTCTAAAAGATAAAATTTCCCCAAAAGTCTTGCTTTTCAACTAATTAGATAAGTTAAAGCATAAAGACAAATCGTTGGTATCAAGATTTTTTTTATCGACTTTCAGACAAAACTGTTTGAATGATCAACATTAGATTTTTGGTATTCCGAATTCGGAATACGGACTAGCACTTTCTCGTAAGTTCGAAAACTTCGCACATTTTCCACCGCCATTGTTTTTTACTCTATTGTTCATGAAGATAGGTTCAAAGAATCCATCAAATTGTGATAATTTGATGCAAACATATAGCATTACTATCTCACATGAAACTGAATTAACAATTTCACATTGTTATTGTAATTCATGAAATTGCACTTGACTGCAGTCATCATCTTTTTGTGAACATTTTATCACCTTTTCAAGAGTAAGTTTGTGTGTTTCATCATACCATGGAATAATGTGTGTACAGTACACATCTAATATAGAGATAAATTGTTGAGTTAGTGTAGCACGAATGCAATGTATAATATGTTTGAAAAATGTTGGGGAAAGATGAAGTGCCAAAAAGAAATTTAATTAAATTAATAAACACTTCTCAATTGATTTCAATTGACCTTTTGTTGGTTTGAATTTTATTTGATGCTGGAGTACAAGGTACTCTGACGACATACAAATTTTATTGTTTGGTATTAATTTATAAATTCTCTGTAATCCATATCCTTTCTTTTCAATATGGATAGGGTTGAATGAACACCTTTTTGACAGGGAAGGCCTATTGACACTTTTGTTAAAATACTGAAATTTATTTTATGTATCTAGTAAAATATAAGTATAATATAATGTTTTTTTTCTGTAATACACCTTTTACTATAAACAGAGATATTCAAATTTGTTATTCCAAATGGTACAGAGTAGAGTGTCAGTAGGTCCCGACACGAGTTCTTAAAGTATCAATAGGTGTTCCTTTCACCCTATGTGTAATTTTTAAAATGTAATAATTATTTGACAGTTTATTAATTGTACTTTTCGGAGTATTTCTTTTAAGATTAAATATAACTAACTGTGTCTTGATTATTCACTATTATACTACAGACATAATGCCTATTCCTTGTTAAAATAGTCTGTTTTTGCTCTGAACGACTCAAAATGACACCTTCTGGAAAACAAGAATATTATCGTTATCTTAAACAAGGTAGGGGTTGTCAAATTCATTCCTTGTGTAAATATGTGCAGTGAAGTTCACTGAACATCTTCAATGTCAGATATTTTATGGTGACAGGAGATTCGAGGGCATTCAATGAGTGAAATGGTAGATTACTCGTTCTATGATGCAAATGTCACGGGTTCGAATCCATTTTAGGTCATCACGTCATCAGGAATTTTTCTGTCGTTAAAGGTGTTCGGATTTCGGATTGTATCCAGTGAGTTTCACTACACTTGATTCCACGGGGCTTGTGACTACACTGAGAGAAATCCGAAAAAGTTAAAATAACATTCCGGAAATGTTAATTTTACCCTGCAGTATTGATCCAAAATCGGTGTAAGTATTACTCTTTTTAGATGCATTGGGGGTTAAAATTACCCTTTTTCATGTTAATTTTACCCTTAAAAAGGTGTAAAATTAACAATAAAATATATATATATATTTTTACACCTGAGAAGTGATAAAGTTATGAGGAAAAAAAAGTTAATCGCACCCTCTTTTTTCTCAGTGTAACAACCTCATCTCGTATGAGAAAAAATAATTATGCATCTCTTAAAATCCTCTTGCGGGAAGGCCTAGTTTGTCTAGTTCCTACACTGAGAAAAAAAGGGCGTGCGATTAACTTTTTTTCCTCGTAACTTTAACACTTTTTAAGTGTAAAAATAT
Organism: Phlebotomus papatasi; assembly: GCF_024763615.1. Classification (NCBI taxonomy): domain Eukaryota; kingdom Metazoa; phylum Arthropoda; class Insecta; order Diptera; family Psychodidae; genus Phlebotomus; species Phlebotomus papatasi. The sequence continues at coordinate 94,788,694 of NC_077222.1, read as the reverse complement.
ATCAACATTTTTTAATGTTAATTTTACACTTTTTTAAGTGTAAAATTAACATGAAAAAGGGTGACTTTAACCCGTAATACACCTAAAAAGCATAATATTTACACCGATTTCGAATCAATAATGCAGGGTAAAATTAACATTTCCGGAATGTTATTTTAACTTTTTCGGATTTCTCTCAGTCAGTGTATATATGAAATATTGTGCTAGCATTATTATTATATTATTATGATAGTCCTAAAAAATCTAGTATCCTGTATATTAGGAACTGCCTCGGCTCTCCCTATGTCTATTCCCAATGAATCAATTCAGGTTAAGATGATTCCTTTTGTCGTTAGCTGAGATCCTTTACAATTTCAGTTTTATAATCCAATTATTTTTATGAAGTACTTTTTTGAAAATACAGTGGAATGTCATATGACCTAGTTGTAAACGTTTCAGAAGGACTTTCAGCATTTTATAGTTGGTCATTTTGATGAATTATCAATTTATTTACTCTATTTGCTTTTTACACAGAAAGCTATAATGAAGACATTTCTTCTTAACTTTCCTGATTTGTTCACTGACTTTGGGCAATATCGATACTTTTTTGAGAATGATGAAGTCAAAATGAAGAAGCTCACACTGCCAAAACTTCCAAGAATATTTTTACATGGTGTATGAGTCGTTTTTCTGGGGTGTCTCACTTTTCCTGCTATATAGTATGTCTGAAGATGTTGCGTCGTTATAATGAAATAAAATGAATTCTTGTAGTCTTCTGGCCACTTGCCAGATTTTTACGAGGAAAAAGTCAATCGAGTTGTGTATGTATGGTTTGTAAGACAATAAATGTGTGTCCAAAGTGAATCTCTGCACGAAGGAGAAAATTCTGCTTTGCTAAGCTCTTTTCCTGTCCAATTCACTTGGTAACATCCCACAATATGTGAGTGCTGTTATAATTCTGAACTGAGAATGAGAGAAATATATGTGTGAAAAGTGTGTGAAAAATTGTGTTGGAAATACACAAAGAATTTAAATGGTGTGAAAATTCTTTAAACGGATTTTCATGGAAAAAAAACAACTCTTTTTTGACCTTTTCTATATATTTTACTGGGAAAAGTGCGCTTTTCAGCATTTATCTTTTGTACTACATTGGAAAGGTGACAAAACAGTGGCACATGCGACATATTCTCATCTGTCTGATCCAGATGGTTTTATATTGTGTCTCTCTGCTTGTTGCTAGTTTATTGATACATGGTTGTTTTTGTTGCTAAACAACGTACAGTCCCATAGAAAAAGAAATAGTATGACCAAAGGGCAGATGAATGTATCTATTTTAGGTTTTTGGTTTACGTAAAAGAAATTTCCAAAGCAATTGAATTAAGATGTACTTCATAATCATTCTAATGAATAATAATAAAAATATTTGTAATGCTGCAAAATATGTTCAACTTCAGTGAATGAATAAATGGTAGAATTTGTCAGATGAACAATTTTTTAAACATAAAACCGTGAAATGATCGAGTTAAACGCCTCATGCAAGTTGAATGAAAATAAAAATCATTTGGGAGTCGTTCAGTATGCTTCAAACTCTATGAGCTTGCCGGTTGATTGTAAAATAGAGAAACGCTTTCTCTATTGAAAACATAAATGCACATATAGAAGTTAAATTGTTGCTAAACGCGTTTACTACATAGCAGCAAGTACAGGAAAACCCTTTGGGGATTTCTGGGTTTTCTGTAACATTCTTTTTACCACATATATTGTGTTTTTTTGCTTCTACTCTAAAACTTCCTGCATTATTTTCACATTAAGAAAAAGAAATGTAGAGATAATTACTGGTTTATTAATTCGTGCTCATAATTAGTTCATGTTTAATTTAATGTTTTTCGTGTGTTTAAAAAGTTCAATGATAGAATATTAGCTCTGTGATGCACGTGTTCCAGGTTTGAAATATCTTTAACACTCAGTTACTTTCTAGCTTTAAACATTTAGAAACGTAGATTACGAGACTAGTCCAGTAATGCCGAAAATAGACACAGGCTCAAATTAGTTCAAACAATCATACTCTATATGCGGGTGACTTTGTCCTCCTTTAGTGATTTTGATCCCCTCCTGTTCGTAAACTTTTCTTTAATTCTAATGTTAAAGAACGGTCTTTATCGATTAGATATGGTAGATCGGATCGGTATAGACCATCATTAAGTTCTAGAATTAAAGAAAAGCTTACAAACAGGAGGGAGTCAAAGTCATTCAGGGAGTCACCCACATTATTAAAGCAATAAGTACTCTCCTAAGGCAACCCTACCTAACTATTCAAGAGACAATACAGTAGAGCCTCGCTATAGGCCATCGCTCTATAGTCCACAATTTATCGACCGTTGATTTCAAAACACTGATTTTAAGATAGGTTATGTTTTTTAGTACGCGACATGCAATGTTGTCATAATTATTTTAAAATTTTGGAGTATTTGTGACTTTATTGAGTAGTTGTGATAATTGTGATCCATAATAAAGAGAGTGAGGACAAGTACCACAATCGCAAAGAAAGTGGAAGCCGTCGAGCAATTTCAATACTAAAAGTCGTTGATAATTTTAAAAAAATGACATGGACTAGTGCGACCCAAGTGTCAAATCTGGAACCAAATATGGACTATAGCGAGGCTCTACTGTACGTCTTCTTTCTAGCCTAGCGCCTCTGGTGGCGGTGGAGACGACTATAATAGTTTTAGTCGATCGTACGTTCTCAGTGAGTACGGAAGTGAGTTGGGCGTTTGTCGTACAAATAGTATGACTTAACACCCCAGCTCTTTAAGGATACTATTTACTACTCCTATCCGTCATTTTCTGGGACGTTATACACTAATGTCCTAGATAGACTCACGGCTTAAGCCGAGAGAGGGCTTAGTGGGAAACTGATGGGAATGTAGAAACAATTGCGTTACGCCGTCTCTCGACTTAAGCTGTAGTTCCGAAAGGTACTCAAAATAGTTTAATATTTTCTTCACTGGCGTTGATGTCGCTATTCTTCGTAATTACATTAAATCCTGTGATTCTTATGCTGAAAATACACACAGACTGATCCCCGAGAAAACTCAGTTCGAAAAATTTAGCGGTAAATTGAGGATTTAGAATCAGGGATTGACATTTTTTTGAGTAAATTTCCAATACACTCAGTCCCGGCATTAAGTCCTTCGGGATTATGCACCTGACGGAATTATGCACACACAATTATGCAAATTTGCCTACCATCGGGGGTCAATTTATGAAATCATTTTTGAAATACGCCTGAATGCATACTATGTTGCGACGCGGGAAATTTGAAAACATTTTGCTACTTTTTCAGAACAAAATTTTAATTTCTTTTTTTTAAGGTATTTTTTTTATTATTCTAACCATTTATTGAAAAACTCTGGCCATGTACTGTTTGTTAATGCATTTATATTGTTGAATTAGTTGAAACATTTGAATCTTTTTGTTTGAACTACTTTTACCGACTTTTACTCTGCGCGAAATTCGTTCAACGGTCAATTTATTCAAAAGAAAGCCCGTGTAGGTATGCAAATTTTCTCGATGCATAATGCCATTTCGCGCGTTTTTTTCGGTCCCGAAAATGTGCATAATGCCGGGATCTAGTGTAAATGTTCACTCTTTGATTGCTCTCTGATCTGACGTAACTAATCCTCGTAAATTTTACTAGACCTCATGAATTTAGAAGCGCAGCCTGATCCCCCAAATTTTGAGCCTATCCCTCAGTGTATTGACACCAATCCTCATTTGTCGAGATGATCTCTATGCCGATCCCTGTGTTTATTTTGGGCTTTCGGGGCCAAATAAACTTAGATTTATCTTCTAAAATATTTGATGCCCTGTCAAATTTAAGAGTAAAGGAGAAAGTACAGAAAATTTATGAAAAGTGCCTCTAATCGATGAGCTAAAGCCCTCAGTACATGACAGTTTGGAATAAATATTGTCAAATGTTGAGGCTAAATATTCTCGAAGATCAACCTGAGTCTATTTGGGCCCTTATGCTGAATATATACACAAGCTGACCCTCGAGAATACTTAGCTCGAAAAATATAACGATAAAAATATTCGCCTTTTGATTGCTGAAGCAAATGCAATATTAAAACTCTTCTCTTACGTAGAGCTATCTTCTGACCACTTTTATCTTCATGCATTTTAAGATTATACGACATTTGTATACCCTCAATGTCCATGTTTTTTTCGCCCAATTGACAATTGACAGTGAAGTTTCATATTTGTGCCACCAGCGCTGATGTCGCTAATCCTCGTAAATATTGCTAAACCTCATATTTTTAGAAGCTCAGCTTGATCCACCAAGTTTTGGACTGATCTTTGAGTGTATCGTAACCAATTCTAATTTTTCGGTGTGATTCCTAACCCGAAACCTGTGTCTATTTTGGGCTTTAAAGGATCAGTTTGATCATTTAATTTTGTGCTTACCTCTGAGAGTGTATTGACACCGATGCTCACTTTAGGGCTGATTCCTAAGCCGCCTGTTACTATCTAGGGTTTAACTTTTGCTAATGTTTAGGTTCACACTCTGTCGATCTTGTCAATCGAGGATCATCTGTTTGTGGCTGGTCGATTGAGGAAAGAGTGAATTGACACAATCGTCGAGCATTGCGATCACACGAACGTTTTTTAGCTCTGTGCTACTGCTATATTTTCCAACAAAATATATACTCACTATATGTATACAAAAGCTGAGTTTTCTGGCATTTTGAAATTGTATGTAACTAAACACAGATGAGAGGAAAAAAACATGGGGGAAATGGGATTAAATAGAAATAAATTGTGTGCACTGAAGTTCAACTTTTGCACTGATGGCAATGTTGATGCCACTATACTGGCTTTAATGTGTGATTTTGATGAGTGTATGTGAAAATTATTCAATTCTTAGATAATTTGTTGGGTGCATTTGTGTCTTGTACACAGTCTATAAGAAAATGAGGTGTAGATGGAAAAATTTTCTCACTTGTATTATGATCATTTGTGGTTTTTTAAATGGTAATTTTTACTGCTCTTTTTTCAACTTCAATCTATCTGTAAACACACTTACTTCTCTCACCGTTTTTCCGTTTTTGCCTTTTTGCTCAAATGCACAAAACTGGGTGTGTGAGGAATTTCCTAACAAAGTGCTACTCTCCAGTAAAATGCACACATAAATAATAATAAATATTTAAATTTCATTCTCTTTTATTATCCAACTAACAAAATAAAATGCAGGAAAATTTAAGGCATTTGAGAAGAAATGAACAAATGGATAACAAAATACTATATTGTATTTTACACACCAAAAAAAAATGTGTAATTTAATTAATGATCATCTCTTGCACGTGATCTTTTCTCAGTGAGAAATATGTTCATTTTTAAATAGCTTTTTTTCCTGTCTCGAATAATCTATGTGAGAAAAGTACCTCGATATTGATCCCATTTTTATTTATGGACTGCAATTGGTCTATTTCTGCAGCGAAGACTTGAACTCAAATAAAACAATTTGGCAAATTGTTTAATGATGTTTATTTTAAGTCAATTTGATTGTTGTTAAATGGCCTTAGCGTGACTAGAGATCAAGTGGCATTTCATGTTAATTTTTGAGGGTTTTCTTTTTTTAATGACTCATTTGATTATGTTGCTGACAATGTGATGCACTAATAGGGGAGTGGTAGGGCAGATTCAGGCAGGAATTTCTAGTTTCATTTTTTTGACTGAATATTTTAGTCAAAAGCAAAATTAGATAAAATCCATTTTCGATATTGTTATGCGTTATAGCTGAATATATATTAGGGTGTTTCAACAAGGAAAAATTTTTTTTGGCACTATTCTCACGGTGCTGTATTTGATGAGACAAGAAAGTTTTTCTTCGACGACCATATGATCGGACTCCATTTAGAAGTGGCTGAACGACCCTCTCTGTAGTGTAAAATCAGAAAAATGTTCTGCAAATGAGGTCCAACTATGTGAAGTAGTTCCTCAAATTCTTCAGTAGCCATACGAAGAAAATTGTTGTGTCCAAAAGAATCACCAGTTGCGATATCATCATACATTTTTTCAATGAATCCGTGGGTAGAACTCTCTTGGATCAATTTTCTAGCCCACAATCTCTTCCTTTTACCTTAAGACACATTTTTATTGAAAATGTATCCTACATAAAGTAGAAAAATTTCTTCCTTATCATTGGACTCACTTATTTTTCTAATAATGTAACAAAATCACAAATGACAAAATAAAACAACTGGCAATCTGCGCGGCTTTTTTGAATTTAGCAAATTTCTCGCAAAAATGTGTCCTGGCTATGAAAAATTTCAAGTGGTTCTCGGAATTTTAATGCTCAATTTGCTGAGTTCAATTTAAAATTAAATTGTGAAAAATCCTAGTGTGATAGCACCGTTAACCCTCTAACGGTGTTTTCTTTATAATGCGAAAAAAAAGTTCTATAACAATGTTTTCTGGGATAATTATGATCCAATAAAGTCGAAAAAACCATCCATTCTTCATTATCTCTTTTAGTTTAGACGCTAAGTGAGAAAATATAAAAATCTTTTGAAACTCTTTTTGCTTCTAAAATTCACATTTTTAGTTTTTTCAATTTTTTAAAATAAAATATACAAAGTAGAATCTTTCAGTAAAAAATAAATTTATTTTAGTCAGATAACTTTAAATCGGTATTTTTATGGAAATTGGAAATGAGTTTTTTTGCACAAATATTTTTTTGGTGCTTTTTCTCTGACCTGTCACACAAAACTGGAAATAGCAACAAAAAGAAGAGTCAAAATGAGTTCAAACTTTCAAGAGATGTTTATAAGACTATTACCGAGGACACTATAGCACTTTTAAATAAATAAAATCTTTATTATCGCTGTAAATGTGATTTTTGTGAAGACCGCCTGGAGGCAGTCTTACCCGTTAGAGGGTTAAATATTGTACTTTTATATGCTTAAGAAGTTGAATAAAAATAAATATTTATTATGTTAAAAAATTGATATTGTGTTTTCTAGTCTTTTTGACGTAACCCCTAAATAACGCTAAGACGGCGATGGACGAGTGGGGGTTACTTGATTTTGGTAGTTCTTTAATGGGGTAGATTTTGTAGGCTCTATTCTTAAAAAAATTGTAAAACCACCATGTTTGAACTTGCCCCACATTACCCTATTTGCATTGTAGTTGGAATTTCTTATCACCAAAATTTCCTTGAATATTTTCATTGTGAAATATTTTATTTTATTGCTTTACAAAATATCTAATCAAACGCAACTCCATGTATGTCGCAAAGAAAAGGGAATAGAGAGAAGCGAGAGGGAAATGGAATTTTATTGCATAATCCCGCGGAGTCAATTTACAAGACTTTATAAAATGACATTTTTTTTGTGTAGAAGTCTTTCGTACTAATTAAAGTCCATTTTTCTCATGGTTTTTTTTCCATACCTCTAAAGTTGTTGTGTATCAATATATGGCTGTTAAACCACTCTCTAAAAGTCTCACAAACTCTCTTCATCTCTATCTATTTCAGATCAAATTCTAAATATATCAACTCTTGGATGTGTCTCACACTGCACGAGTCTCCAATAAAGTCGGTCTAATGCGCGAGATTCGACTACAAGTTATGTGGATCACGCACTTTTCTCTGCAACGTCTCAGTTGAACAAAAAAAAAGTGCGCTTTTGAGTTTTAAAAGGAGAGAGAGAGCGAGGGGTGTGGTAATTGAGGAGAGAATATATGAAATGAGCTATACTTTGGCCTATGATCACAAATTTCTTCCTCAGCCAATGTAATATGCGTTCGCGCAGAGCACAAATAATAGGAATAATAAGTTTGATTGATATTTGTGCGTGGCACATTGGCCAAATACGTCAGGGAATTGAGTGAATCTCTTAACCACAAAATTTCCCATCTATTTTTGGGATTTGATGAGAAAGTAGAGAAGGACAAAGGAGGTAAATTTCCCAGACATCATAATTTTAGAGAGCTTCTTAGGCTTTCTGGACAGGAAAAAAAAGAAAGATTGAGAAGTGTGAAAGGCGCACAAATCAACTCAATTCATGCTTGAATGTGAGACTCAGGACCGAAGTTGAGATGGAAATTTTATTCCGGGACAAGAATGTGATCAAAAGTGACTAAAATAAGAAGTTCCGGAAGAAGTTAAAAGGAATTGTGTTTTGGTGAAAAATATCTCGGGATAAAAGTGAGAGAGAGAGAAAAAATTAGTGGTGAACGCGAACAGTATGAGTGATCAAGAGGAGATATTTCTATTTACTGTGTTGTGATTGATCACGCAAAAATATCTATAATTTTTTTTCTCTATCTATATAATCTATTTTCGTGGATTAATGACGATCATCGAAGTGAGAGTGAATTGTAAGATCAGCGTAGTGTGTGTCTTCTCACAAAAATCTGAGCGGATTTCATGCAATAATCACAAAATAACTAAAGAATGTACGAGAAAAGCTTGATGTTTTAGGAGTGATATTTTTTTTTAATTCTATGTCAATTTAATTATCTAATAACTGGCTTTGCCACAAGATAAAAAAAAAACAAGCGATTAAAACTTGTCTCTAAAAGAGTTTTTGCCAAAAAAAAGAAAAACCTATCACAAACGCCAAGATCAAGCAAAAGAAGAAAAGGTATTTTTCATAAGACACGATATTACTATCCCAAAAACAGAATAAAACTTACATAAAACTCTTCATATAAAAAACACAATTAACCGTTGATGCTTCATTGATTTTTTTTTGGAGTACATCATTGTGATAACATTTGAGGCGGGATAATACTAAAAAAAAAGTAATAATAAAAATTAAATAATCTCATCTAAAATTGGAACATTTGTAGAAGTTGCAAATGGAAAAAGGTGTTAATAATTTATAATTACCAATAATAAGGAATTTTAATTATCCTTTTAATCACAAAGTACAAATGACTAATCCGTACCCAGAAGATATAATAAGAATGTATAAATGAAAAGGAGGAAAAAAAAGCTTAAAAGAACATTAATAGATGAAAATTAGATACTCAAATCGCATAATTAAATTAACATATCGATATTAAAAAGAGAGAAAAAGAGAAAAAAAACACCGACAATTGAGACTATAAAACGCACAATTGCACACACTGTAAGTAATACCTCATTTTGTATTTTATATAGTATCTTGCAAAAACTAATTAACTCATTAATTTATTCAGACTATAATCTGACATTAACTTTCCCTTACTTGGTGGTATCGCATTTTTGTTGTTTATTTATGGAAATATTTGCTGTGGAGAAATATTCGCCACGCTATTCTCACTAAAGCCAAAATTTAATCATCAAGAAAGACTGCTTATGAGAAGAGATTTATGGTGCTATTCCAATGAAAAATGTACATTTTTTGTTAGAACATTACTGTTCTCAAGTGCTTCTGCATTACCGACTTTGCTTTGGCTTGGTTTCTGTCATGACTGTTTGGTGGTTCTATAATACGGCAAGGACTGGGGAAAATAGTTGAGACAGAAACCAACACGGAAAAGTCAACAAAAGATAGGCACTTGATTCTTTCCTGTTAAGACTGTTTGATTGTACTAGAACACAGCAATGACTAGGAAAAACAGTCAAGACACGAACCAACACAAGAGAGAAGTCGATGATACAGAAGCACTTGAGAACAGTAGAGTATTAAAAAGAATATTTTCATTTTTAACTTTACTGTGCTCAAATTCTTCTGCATTATCCACTTTTCTTCACTTGGTTCCTGTCATGACTGTTTGATGGTTCTAGACAGACTGACAAAGACTGGAGAAAACAATCGATACAGGAAACAACGCAAAGAAAAGTCAATAATGCTGACGCACTTCAGCACAGTGAAATGCTATAAAAAAAACATATTCATTTTTTACTTTACTGTTCTCAAGTACTTCTTCATTATCGACTTTTCTTTGCTTGGTTCTTGTCACGGGTGTCACACGGCAGGAACTGGGAGATTAGTCGAGAGAGGATCCAATACAAATATAGTCGATAATGCAGAAGCACTTGAGAACAGTAAAATGCTAAAAAATATTCATTTTACACTTTACTGTTTTCAAATGCTCTGCATTATCGACTTTTTGCTTGTTTTTTGTCACGACTGTTTAATGGTTCTAGTCTGACTGACAAGGACTGTGGAAAACAATCGAGACAGAAACCAATACAAAAATAGTCTTGAGAGCACTTGAGAGCAGTAAAATGCTGAAAAGAATCATATTCATTTTTAACTTTACTGTTCTCAAGTGCTTTTGCATTATTGATTTTACTTTGCCTTGTGTCCTGTCAAGAATCTTTGGTGGTTCTAGAACACGGTGAGGATTGGAGAAAATAATCAAGACAAGCACCAACACAAAGAAAAGTCGGTAATACAGAAACACTTGAGAGCAGAAAAATGCTAAAAAGGCATATTAATTTTTCACTTTACTGTTCACAAGTGTTTCTGCATTATCCACTGTTTCTTTGTTTGTTATCTGTCACGGCTACTTGATGGTTCTACAACACGGCACGGACTGAATGAAATAGTCGAGACAGGCACCAAGATAAAGTCGATAATGTAAAAGCACTAAAGAACAATAAAGTGTTAAAAAATCTTCATAAGAAAGATTTCCCCTTTTCATTTTTCATTGCAATACCATCATTCTGGAAATAAATAAATCTCTTCTAACAGCACAGGCTTCTTTTTACTACTTGCCTTCTCTTTTGTGACACAATTGCCAAGTAGAAAGAGCATAATAATCAAGAAAGAATGAGCATAGAGAGTTTTTTGGAGAATGAGAAGTAAATTGCAGTTGAATTAGATAAATAGAAGAAGCATTAAATGTGCTACAATGGACCAACAAAAAAATCAAAAGAAAGAAATTAAGTGGACAATTGTAAAGTAACAATTGTCTATTAAATTGGCATTTCCTTCAGTTGATTGTGGAGCTTTACTCTCTCAAAGGATTATCACAAAAGACTTCACAAATTATAAGTGCAATAGAAAATCTATTAAAAGGGTGAATGATAAATTGATTTAAAGACCAATTATTCATGAAAGAGTTGACATTTTTACGATGTTGAGCCGATCATTTGCTATCAATTAACTTTTCGTCACACAAACCGCCCCATTCTTATTAACTTATAAGCACTTGTGGAAAATTAACGATAAGGAAAATCTCAAGTGATTTTTATTGGATATTTTGTAGCGTGTGAAATTGATTTAAGATAATATGAGAAATTCAGCAAATCCAATTGCTTCTGAAAAAAAAACAAGTTATATAAAAACAATTAATCAAAAATTTTGAGGTGAAAATAATAAAAAATAAAGTTACCAAATGTTGAGTGCAATTGGAGCAAATAAAACACGTTTTGTTTTTGTACTAATTTGCTTGAAAATTTTATATTTCACACCAGAGTAAATACATAACGAGGCTCAAAATCAATTTATTAGAGTCACTGTGATAAAAGTTAACCTTAACTTTTTATTAATTCTCAAATTTGCGTGTCAAATACGACTAAAAGGAATTGGAAACATTTTGTTTTGATTTTTTTTGCAGTGAGGTAGTGTAATGCCCAACGTACAATAACTTTTGTCTGTTAACATGTTTTTAAAATTGTATGTGAGAGTGAAAGAGATGACTAGATCTAGATCTCACTTACTTTCATTGAAATGTCAAAAACATGTTTACAAAACAAAAGTTATTGTGCGTTGGGCATAAGACTCCCTAAATAAACTCTGCCTATAAATAAATCTAGGCCACGCTCCTTTGGTGAATTTTAATTTTTTAGAACAAAAGTCCTATAAGTCTTGAATTAAGATTTATATAAGAGAAACCGGGGATGTTTTGGACACATTTTTGCATTTTGCCCTTAAGTTTTAAGTTATTATTCGAGAGATCCTAAAAAGTGCATTAATTTTTTTATGTGACGTATTGTATACCCAGAGATACAAAATTTAATAAAAGAACTTCATGGAGTTTGGAAAATAGGTTGTTTTGTCTCTAACAATCTCATTCTGGGGCACAGTGGGACAAAAAAGGGGATGTTTGGGACGCAGTGTTTTCTGGCATAATTTGGTATTACTACACTCAGAAAAATAATCGAGTAAAACTTACTCGAATCGATGTTAAATTAACTCTTTTTCGTTGTGATTTTCGATTAACTATTTTCTAGAGTTAATTTTACTTCTATTTCGATGTAAAATCTAGAAGAGTTGTTTCAACTCTTTTAGATTAAAAATTACTCTTTTTGTCCTAAAATTTACATGAAAATAAGAGTTCAAATTATTCTTTTTTCACTAAAACTTACTCTTTTCGGATAAATCGAAAAAGATTAAATTTTACTCTTTTGTATTAAATTTTCTATTTTTAATGAAAAATACCCTTTTTTGCTAATTGAAAAACAAGTAATGCACTTTTATATTCAGTTTATTGACAGTAATATTTAAATAAGTCTAATATAAAAATTATCTTGTACATATTTTCCGTATGACGAGTAAATACTAATGCTCTCTATTTCCAACATATAAAAAATTGTCATTTTCTTCTAATAAAATTTACTTAGTACTGCACAATTGTAGCTTTAATAGAGCGGTAGATAAAAAAAAAACATTTCTTTTCAAAGGTATGAAATCATCATTATATCTCAAGTTTTTGTATACAATTTTTTTATTTTAAACCTTTTTTTAAAGAATGAAAAAAAAATCAAAGTATTTTTAATTTTTCATGTTTATCTTCACCAAATAAAGAATTGTTCAAAAGCAAATTAACATACATCAATCCAACTTTTAAAGAATCCAGGTCAATTTTAGAGAAGTGAAGCAAGATCTTTTCTTTTAGTTCTTTGAACATCTCTAGCTATGTTTTTTCAATATTTGGAAACATTGTTTTTAAATCAATGTCAATCTAAAACATTGCTTAAAAATTTAAGTTACATACAAAAGTACTTAAAATAAAAATCTTGTCTTTTTTACCAATTTGTAACTTGGGCATACATCGTATACGTTCAATTCAGACAGTTCATCCGAAAAGGGGTTGATGAAGCCGCATATCTTCGTTTGATCTTCCAGATGGATATTGCTTACCATATGTTTGTAACATCACTCCAAGGTTCATTATGCTCTTGGAGCCTGCGAATGTTGTCCATAAATGCATCTTAAAAAAATTTATAATGTAATTAAGAATATTTAAATCTTTGAATTGAACAATTCAGTCTTTACCTGACGTCACTGTTTCGTCGTTTATCCCAGTGACAACTCTCTCATTCAGATGTTTCGTTGTGAACCTTCTATGTCTGCAGGTTCTTCATAGAGTTTTTGCACTTGTAGTCCTCGTTGAATTTGCAACTTGCAAATTATTAAATTGGATTACTTGCAACACTTACTTCATATTCTGATGGAAAGAATTGTTTTATATCCCTCGCGTATTTCTTAAGACTTCTCGGAAACAGATTTTGGAGAAAACTTTAGATTTTTTTCGATGATCACACCTGGCAAGTCATTTATTTCTCTGGGATGTAAACCTACCACTGTTCGATTTTCTGAGATTGTTATTTCTCTTAACGTTGTGGATACTACAGCTGCTCATTGTAAAACCAAGTTGCTGGGATTTGTGCTTTCAACATTCTGTGTCTCCAGAACCTAAAATGAAAAGAGGTTATGTTTTCTAAATCATTTTTTATAAGTATTTAAATAGATTAATTTACTTGATTTCGTGTTCTCCACTCTTTCAAGTTATATCTGAAGAGAAGAAAGTCACCAAGAAAAGCTTTTTCGGAAAAAAATCTTGTGGAGAATATTCTCATGCATTAGAATGGGATGCTCAGCTAAGATTACGCCGCATTCGGGCAACCTAATACAACCTTCCGGAGAAATATTCCAATCCATGAAGAAGTTTTCCTCCTATACCTTAATCATCTGTCGAGAATCGGATATCTTGGTCATCTGTTGAAAGTCACTGATTTTTGTACACTTTCACAATGTATTTATCACGGAAAAATTGCGAAAATCACACTAGATCAATCACACGACGCACTAAAATGTCAAAATGACGAGCCATTTTTTCCGCATAATCCGTGTTCTCTTTCTCCCACCATATATTTAAAAAGAGATAGAACGATTTTTTCAGTTCAGTGGACTACGTATTGACTTGTACGCCGCTCTATGGATTATTTAGAAACTAGAGTCTAGTACGGAAGAGTAGTATCAACTCTTATTTCCTAAAAATTACAACGAAAAAGAGTAACAATTAGGGGGAGGCTTTGATGTTTCGCACATACGCTACCATCGGACACTTCGAATTTCTCCGGTATTACTTTATAACTTTCACTGATGGCTATATATTTTAGTAGCTAGTCTTAAATCACACCTTTCCTGAAAAAATTGGGAGTCTAATCCTTTTCCCCTAGTTTTAGGAAACAAAAATTAAAAACAGGTCCAAAACTGTAATTTTGCTGTGCAATATTTCATACGATTGTGCAGAATTAATATCACTTTTCTGAAAAACTACTATCACAGAGGGTAGAAGGGTTATTAGGAATCAGATTTAAGTAAAAATCTTTTAGGCTGAACAGGCACTTTTTGTGGGTGGAACAAAATTCACAAACTTGACTCAGATTCATCGATCGCACATAGAAGACATGGCTTCTCTCACATTTTCCAAGAAACTTCATTTTAGATGCGATCCCTCATATTCACATCTATTGTAATCTACCGATTTGATCCACCACTAAAAAGGAAAACTTAAAAATCGTAAAGTTGATAAACAAGAAGTAATTTGACTCAAATAGGTTGCAGTTGAGTAATTATTAAGCAATTTTGGATTTCTTTGATATAAAAATATTTTTCAAGCTTGCACAAACTGAATGTGCAATGAAAGAATCACATCTGCAATAAGCTCATACAGTTTACAACTGCTTTTTGACAATCTTTGACATAACCTCACTATTGTGTTGTTTTGCATGACAAAGAAAAGAAATTGTCCGTAAGAAGATGTTTTGTGAAAATTTTAGCTTGTTCACCTGCTGAAGCTCAATATCTGTGCTAAATCCCGATTCCTGCAGCTGCAGGAACAGAGAAATCTTCAATGATGCGCATTCAAACGTTTTTGTGCATATCCGGCTCCGTGGAGGAATGGTGGAATCTTGTGTGGTCTTCTCGCTTGCTGAGTTTTAGTCAATTTTTAGCTTTAAAAACTTATTGATTCGTGTAAATTTGGTGATATTTGGACTTTTCAAGAAAGTATTCATCAGATTTAACCGTTTCCGGAGTGAAATTCTCGTAGAATCAAGCAAAAAAATGGTTTTTAATGTCAATAAAACATCTCTCAGAAAAGTTCCAAAAAAGTGATATTAAAATGTTTTATTCATTATAAAAATGGTTTAATCAAGTAGATTAGAGTTCCCTTTAAACAATGATGTGCAACTTTTAGTGTCCGGTGCAAAATTTACGGTGAAAATGGGGTGTTCAATGATGGCGTGAATCGTGTGCGATAATAGAAACTTGATTCATCTATCGGACAAATCGCCATTAAATTTTCATTTTCCTCTGGAGGAAAATCTAAGGATTTCCTGGGATTTTGTTTGGTGGGATTATGAACCTTATAAGTAAGACATTTTTTTGGCATAGTTGGAGAATCCATACGGTTTGCATGGTAGTCAGAAAAAATCACTGAACTTGAACATCATTTTTGTGTGCGAAAGTTCAAAGCCTCCCCCTACATCGATATGCATCGAGTTAATTCAACTCTGCCATAGAGTTGTTTTAACTTTTTAGGTTTTTTCTTAGTGTAGCAATAAAGAACTTCAGTTCTGTGTCAACTAATACCTCGGGAATAATCTCATACGTAGATTTTACTCTGAATCTCTTCAAATTCCTTCCCAGAGTCGTTTTACTGCTCGAACTCAAAGACAAAACAGTCATATAATCGGCTTTTTTGAACTTGTCACCACCATGGAGCTTAAACGGTAAAAAATATCAACTTCCGGTCTTTAGTGACCCACAATAAAAGAAAACATTATCTCCAGACGTTTTTTCCTTTTTTTCTCACCGAATTTCACCCCCTCTAAACCATGTTTTTTGGTTGATTTCGAAAACGGCACTATAGTTTTTCCGATATAGTTCGGAGGTAGCCTAAACGAATATTTCATCTAAACATACACGACCGGAAAAATCACCATTTTGAATTATGAAGGTCAAAGGTCAATCACTTTGCAGGGATGATTTTTCAACATTTTTATTTAAGTTTGGATTTTTTAAAGGTATTGAAATTTCGTATTCGGCTACATCAGTCTTCATCGGTAATGAACTGGTTGAGTATCGATTTTAGAATAATTTTTTTCGGAAATTATTTTTTTACTTCACCTTCTGTATTTTTGAAAATACTTCGAATAGACTCCTGAAATTTTCGTGAGAGGTGAAACCGGGCAGGTTTGGGACATTTTTTCGTGTTTTGACTTTGAGGTATTATTCCAAAGAACCAGGGAACTGTTTTAGAATTTTATATGGCCCATAGTATACCTACAGATATTGACTTTAATAAAATTAAAATTAAATTTATTAGTTATCGATTTAAGCAATTAAAAAAAAAGATTTTTCTAAATAATTTAAAGTCCCTCCTTATTGCTGTCTACGATTGCGTGGTAGTGCAAATCCGTTCAATTTTACATTTGATGAAAGGAAAAGTGACCACGTCCCAAACTATCCCTAGTACAAACATCCCCGCTCTCCCCTATTGTTTACACAAAATACTAGGAAGTTTGGTGTAGGGGAGACCGGGGTAGAATTAGCAACCAAATGAGATTTTTAATTGCGTATAATTTATACAACAAATGTTTTTTTGAGGCTGATAAATATTTCAATTAAGAGGAAGGGAAGTATATATCGCTCCTTGGAAATTACAAGGGGCCAACTCACTTTTTGGCGATTTTGAGGTTTTAATGCACTCAGACAGAAAATTTAATAAAATTTCAAATGATATGAGTCAATAAATTTCGTTATTAGAAAAGTTTTTCAAAATTTTACTCTTTATGATTGCTTGCGCGGTTTTGTTTGAAGTCAAGGGGCACAAAATAGATTTATCGTTCAATTTTTTGTAAAACAAGGGACTAACTCAAGCAAGTTGATCCCGTGTCATTCTAATTTCATGAAAATTTGCGAATCATTTAGAATGACAAAGAGCTAACTCATAAGAAAACATATTTTGAAAGGTAAAAATATGTATATTTCGATGTTTATAATAATGCTCATACAAATAGAAAAGAATTAAATTGTTTTTATTAACATACTTAATTGAGATAATTATTTATACAAAGTTGAATCTTTCATGCTGTCTCCTGAAAAATGGCTCAGATTAAGTTGGCCCCTTGTAATTTCCAAGGAGCGATATTTAGAATAAAGAATGGTTTCCTCAATATTCCTTCCAACTTATCTGTAGCTTTAAAAGAAGGCGTGACCTAAATTTGAGAAATCAATACTACCTTTCTGCAAAATAAACGTTAAAAAAATGACGTTTAAACTTTTAACGTAGGAGTTTTCGTGCTTTAAAATAATTTTATTCAGCTGATGATCTGTTAAGATCACTCCTGCATGATTGTCACTTATTACTTATCATTACCTCAATCATCTATTACGTAACAGAAGTCTGATAAATATCTGTGAATGTACTTCATGAGAGAAATATAGCATTTATAGTAGAAAGATGTAAGAAAACCAGAATGGGGTTAAATTAGCGAAATTAGTCTTGATCATTTTTAGCAAAGACCACACTGATGAGAACTCGCACTGCGGTTTTTTTTTCAACGCAGGCAAGGTACATAAGATGTTGTGAAATCAGTTGATGCTGTACACCATCAACCTCACCGTTTTTTTTTATCGTGATATAAAAATAAAATAAAAATTGTGCATCATCAATGAAATGCCGCACATGTGATAAGTCGTTTTTTTTCTTTTCAATTCAACTTCTTCATCATCATCATCAAGATATAAGTTTTACTCAATTGCGACTACCACACTGTGTTAGTTGATTAATGACGCGAATAAATCTCCCAATGAGCAAAGACACACGGGCAAAAGTAATAAATAGCAAATGAGTTTGAAAATGAGAAGGCACGGGAGATGATATATGAAAAAAATAGATATGTGTGCGTATGGGCTAATTAAAGCAGAATGAAAAGATAATTAGAAGAGTGAAAAAATCGTAAAAGGAGCTTTGAGTAAATAAGCATGATCTTATGAGGCGTCAACGTGCTTTGTTTCTCACTCTTTTTAGCACACTTTTCTCTTTCGATTTTTGATCCATTGAGACGTAAGATCACGATGATGATTTAGGGCTAAGACACATTGATCGTTGAAAATGATAAAGTGGTCAGTCAGGATTCATACCAGATAGCCATATAAAAGTCGTGAGAATCTAATAAAAAATTTCTGTTTTGCTACACATAACTTGTCCTCTTAAAAAAGTTTTTTTTTGCATTATTATTTCCTTACTTTTCGTTTTTTAATATTTCAATATTGAAAAAAGGAATTACAATATTTTACAAAAGCAGCTTTTTTGGTGTGTGTCTCAGCTTATTCTAAAATTTTGATTGTAAATATTTGATAAAAATTATGCGATATTAGTTTATTCCTTCAGTTTTTATAAATATTTACAAAGATTTTTCTATAATTCGGTATTTGAAATAATGAGTTTCTACTTATTTTTAGAATGATAGCGGTAAGTGGGGCACCTTCGAAGTAGGGAAGCTTGGAAATTGGGCTTTTTTCTCCTATTTTTATATAAAACTGGACCTTATTATGATTAATTTTGCTTCACAAACCAATTCCAAACCAGCTCAAATTAAAGCTCCCTCACTTCAAAGGTGCCCTACTTCCCCCTACTAAGTATTAAATCCTGCTTTAAAAATTCAATTATTCAGCTGAGACATAAAAAAATTTTAGTTGATTGTGTTTTTGGAAATAAATTAATTTTCGTTTTACCATCTGAAAGCTTTATCTCATTAAGTACTAAAAATCAGAAGAAGAAATATGAAAAAAATTATTTAGCAGTTTAATGAAAAAATCAAAATAGTGAAATAGTCAATAAAACTTTTCATTTTTGTCACAAATATAATTTAATTTTTGTTTGTGAATAACAGAAAAGTAAACATAAATCACTTTAAACCATTAAAGAACCATTCCGTGAGATGCCATGAAACTGCTTAATTATTTTCTTTACCAAGAAGATTCACTGTTTTTATGCATTTAAAATTTATGATTTTCTTTTTAGATATTCACGTGCTAAATTTGAGTTTTACTCATTATATCAAAATACCGGTCAGTATATTTCTGCTATAAATTAAGATGCATTTTAAAGCCATTTGAGAATGTCTGAACGGCAGGATTATTGTTTTACACATTAAGGCCTATACACACTGGAAGCATTTTTCGTCAAAAATTGATTTTTTTAAAAATAGACGTTTTGCCTGCAATGATAGGGAAATTTTCTTTAAAAAAAAGTACCTATTCTTTTCAAAAATTACTTTCGGTATGTAGAGGCTTTTAGAAAAGACAGGTTGGTGAATGATCCTATTCATCAACAGACCAAGATCAAGATCCAAATATTTCCAAAATTAAGAATTCATATTCCGACGTTATGCATTTGTGGAACTTAAGATGTCGCAGTCAAAAACCAAGATTTCAAAATTTTCTACACTAATGGCCTCTACACATTGGGAGCAATTTTTGTCAAAAATTGCTCCCAATGTGTAGAGGCCATTAAACGAAACAACGTCACTTTTGACAAAGAAAAATTTCTCTACAGAATTTGTTGAAATTTTAGCACAAAGAAAAAATACCATTCGAGGAATGTCCACTTATCGTAGGGTTATCGAAGACCGGAAGTAAATATCTCTTACCGTTTGACCTCTAGCTCGGGAACAAACACAAAGTCAAGTATAAGAAATAATTTCCGAAAAAATGAATCAATTACCGGTATCTAACTGATTCATTGCCAATTAAGACTGATGCAGTCGAATTGGAAACTTCAAAACCTTTTTAAAAAAATCCAAATTTAACCAAATCGGTTGAAAAATGAATCCTGCAAAGTTATTAAACTTTGACTTTTAATAATTTAAAATTGAGATTTTTCGGTTATATAAATGTGTATGTACGAAATGTTTGCATGGGCACCTTCAAATACATCTGAAAATCATTGAAAAATCTTGGGCCAATTTTGAGAAAAACCAAAAGCACGGGTTTGAAGGGAATGGAGAAGAGGAGGGGTAAACAGAAAAAACGTTTACATAGTAATAATGTTTTTTTTGTGGAGGTCACCGAAGACCACAAGTTGATATCCGTTACCGTTTACGCTGTAAAACTGTGAGAAGTTAAAAAAAAATTATTATACAACTGAGTTCAAGTAGGAAAATTGAACAAAACTGATTATAGACTGTATTAATACGTTTATGTATTTTGGAAATCTGAAGTTTCGAGTTTTTTACGTCACGCTGTTTGTTTGCCCGGGCGTTACCACGCCTATAGCTCATATAGTTAAAGATAGAGACTTTGGACGTTCGGGGAAACCCCCATAAGTCGACCATGGGACCTTTAAGATGCCCCTCCCCATCCCTTCCTTTCCCCTCCAAAGCTATGTTTTTTTTTAAGATTGCTCGAAAACGCGTAGTCTGATTTTTTTCATTTTTGGATGTTTTAGTTTAGATATTGCCCAGGCGGTTTTTTTAGGTCAAAGGTTAAAAAAGGCTCTCGAGAGCGTATTTCTCATCTGATTGGTATCATATTTGTGATCATTGGAAAGGTCTTTGAATTTCCGATAAAACTGTACCGGTTCATAACCAATAACTCATTTCTATCCTAAATGAAAGGTGTTTTGGGGAATGTTTTGAGTGATTTATAAATCAGTTTGAATCGGTTGTGAACCGGTTAAGAATCTATAAGTAATTTTTGTCCAAAAGTCAATTCTATACTCTTAAAACTATTTTGGGGGATCTTTTGAGTGATTTATGAATCAGTTCAAATTGGTTGTGAATCGGTAAACGGTATATGTTGGGGAAGTACTTTTGAGGTATAGCAACTAAATTACGAGGTCGAGCACTTCGCAAAGCCTAGGACGCTTTGCCATGGCTTTTTTTCCTCTTTAAAATCTCTCATATAAATATTCATAATTAAAAGCGGATTCCATGTAAAACTTAAAAATTGTCTGTATCTTAAAGTTCCTTAGAAATCCTTTAAATCCTTGGAAATCTTGAAATATACACGGTTTGTGTCTTGGATATAAAGATTCTATGACATTTCACAAATTTGACATATTGATCTTGATTTTTTGATTTCAGAATGTCAAAATCTTGAAATTTTGATTTTGTTCTTAGAATTGAAGAAAATGTCTTTGATTGTAGTATTAACACTAAACCTACTACGACCCGGTCAAATTGACCGATGTAAAATTAACACATATTTAAACGGTACAATGTCACTATTAAACTTTATGAATTTCTTAAAATGTGCATATAATATATTTTTTTAGTGTTTAAATTTTAATTTTTTGCTCTTTTCCAAGACAAATTTGTAGAGTATCCTACCCTACCGCGGTTTGTCATTTGACCAAAAAGAACCAAAAACGGTCGGTAGGTTTAGTGTTAATCATTTGTTGATTGAAATTCTGAAGAAATGAAATTTTCACAATTATTTTTATATGAAATAAAATTGTTTATTTTTTTTTTGAGAAATATAAATAAGATCTACGGATTACAGGGAACTCATTTGCAAAAAGAAAAATTTGGAAAGTTATTTTTTTCTATCATTTTTTTCATTTAGTTTCTCAAATATACACTATGAAACAAATTATTGACAATCACTGTATGTGTCTTGGCTAAACTTTTCATATCTCCAATGGTCAATGTGTTTCAGCCTTAATGAGAATAATTTGAGATTATGAGCGTTCATCTAAGTTTAATCTCATTAAATCCTACTCTATTGAGATTATTTTCGTCAGATTATAATGATGATGCTGCAAATCTTCTAATAATAAATTTAGTATATTCATTCTTATCTCATTCTCATTCTCTCTCTATGCCATTAAACACAATCTTTCGCAATAATGTGATCTTCTCGGCAAATTAACAGAGATTGGAAATTAAGTTAAAAAAAATAATTATCGCACGCAGTATGGCAACTACTGCTAAGCAGTCCTCATCGACAGTGCGGAGTCCATCAGCAGCAGCAGCAGGAACTGGAGCAACAAGTGAGGGTCAGGAGGACATAGCGACAATTGCCAAACAAATCTCAGATCATGCGGAGGCGATCTATCAGACGTGGAAGGCACGAGGGCTGGCCCCAACGGAGATATTGAATTGTCACACGGGTAGTGACGCATTTGGGAAGACGCTTACACCATCATCATCATCGTGTCAGCGTGTCGTCGTGGGTAGGGATTCACAGTCACCGGTGGCCGAATTGTTGGCACAAGCGCCGGACATGTCGAACAATAATTTAGAGAAGTTGGTCAATTCGTTTGTCAGTGAGGACAAGGCGCGA
The DNA here is from genome assembly GCF_024763615.1 of Phlebotomus papatasi. NCBI lineage: Eukaryota > Metazoa > Arthropoda > Insecta > Diptera > Psychodidae > Phlebotomus > Phlebotomus papatasi. The sequence goes on along the minus strand of NC_077222.1, from coordinate 94,766,192 downwards.
ATAGCGGCCGCACGTAAATCATCATCACCATCCCCAATTGCTGGTATTGGCTCAATAAAGCATACATTGCAGAAATTTGAGAGTAACACTAGTGGTGGGAATAGTGTGGTAAAGCCCAAATTTACGCGTACATCCAGTCCACAGCCAAGTGCTGGGGTTAATAATGCACTCAATAAGAATGTGCCCGATGTCCTGATCGATACAATCGAGCAGAATCTTGGGAAACGCGAACGGGAACCCAGTCCACAGAAGCCACAGACACCAGCAAAACCCGCCAATTTGATCAATCACGTACCCTCGTGGCCGCTTAAGAATCGCGTTGTGGTGGGCAAGAGTGCAAATAGTGGGGTTGGTGGTGGCTCAGTTGGACGGGTTGAAGATGAAACACCAACATCAACGGCCGTGGCACTCGTGAGGAAGCAACAGGAGAAGCAGCAGCAGCAAGAAAAGCATCAGCTGGAGAGTAGGGAGGCCAAAAAGAAGACGGCTGATCTTATGGATGAGGTGACACGTGAAGAGGAGCGCCTGATAAACGCCCTCAAAACTGGCACGGTGCTCAATAATGACAAGAGTCTTCCTGAAGTTATAACATCGACACTCAATCAAGATGTCACAGATGCCACGGCAAATCCCACGGGAGAATTGCCACAGTGGAATAATTCAGATCTCGCTGGGCATCCACCAATTGATGCTTCACATGCAAAAGTGTGGAATAATACGGGAACAACCACCACAAAACCCGTCATCCCTCATATAAACAATAATAATAATAATAATAATGTGATTGTGAATAAGGAGAAAGAGGATACACCAGCACCTACAAAGGTCTTCAAACCCCGAACACTCCGAACAACAGAGGCAGCTATTTTGCCACATCATTTGCCTGAGCCTCAAGTGAAAGTGAAGGATAAAACAGCTAATCCCATCAGACCTTTCCTCACTAGAGGATCAGTGGCCGAGAGAGTGCTGATCTTCGAGAGGTGCCCGTCGAAAGCACCACCTAGAAATGCCCTCAAGGAACCCTCGAAGCTTCAGGTGAGTTGAATTCTCTCAAAATCCCTTTGAAATTTCAGTTAAGCTTTGTGAGATATTGATGTGAATGGATTATGAAAGTCAATGTGAATATTTAAGGGAGATTAGTACATGTCTGTACTAAAGTACTTCTTTACGGAAAATCAGTTTTTATGCGCAGTGGACATTATTTTTTGCAGCCATTTGCAGAGAAATGTAAAAATTTTCCAAAAAATACTCGAGAAAGTTAGCACATGTCTGTACTAAAATATTGCGGATAATCGATTTAATGCACAATGAGCGCTATTCATTGCAGCCGTTTAATTGGCGGAACCGGGGGAATTATTAAAGGGAAAATGTGCAAAATACCCTAGGATGATTAACTAACGGATGGAGCATTTTAATTCAGAAATGGTATATTTTTCTTAAATTCTTTATACTTTTTAAGTCTTGGATCCCACAAAAATAAATATAACACGAAATGGTAGGCACATGTACAGAGAATATATTTTTATTGAATTTAAAATGTTACTGGTGTTACAAATAGAAAATTTGTCAGAAAAATTCAAAAAATTGCGAATTTTACGTCTTTTTCATATAAGTTTTAGGAACTGTTATCCTCGTGCAATCATTATAAATTTTGAGGCAATAACATAACATTAGATACTCTTTCATTTGGTAAAATTTTTAAAATGATTGCATTTGGTTTTATACTAAAACTAAAAAATCACTTAAGAAAAAATATAACCATACTTTTCTACGGAAAATGTATGAAAATGCTCCGCCTTGGCTTATTGTATTTATTTATACAGATTGCAATAAATAAGTGCGTCATAAAAACGGAAAATCAGTTTTTATGCGCAATGGGCGTTATTCTTTGTAGCCATTTATAGAGAAATGTTAAAAAAAATGTCAAAAAAACACAGAAGGAATTTAGCACATGTCTGAACTAAAATATTGCGGATAATCGGTTTGATGAACAATGAGCGCTATTCATTGCAGCCATTTAAATTGCGGAACCAGAGGAACTTTTAAAGTGAAAGTGTGCAAAATATCCAAAAAAATACTTCAAGGAGTTTAGCAGATGCCTGTACTAAAATATTTCATCACGGAAAATCCTGTTTTTATGCACAAATTTCGCTATTCATTGAGCCATTTACAGAGAAATGTTAAACAATTTCCAAAAATACTCTAGGAACTTAGCACATTTCTGTACTAAACAGGCTTACTATCGAAAATCCGTCTTTATGCACAATAGGTGCTATTCATTGTAACCGTTTAAATTGCGAAATTGTTACAGAGCAATGCTAAGAATTTATTCAAGGAAAAAAATTGAAGAATTTGAAGATTTGAAAAAATATTCAATGAGTGTAGCACATGCCTGTACTAAAATTCCACATTGTGGAAAACCGGATTTATGTGTAAAGAAAATATTGACTTCGCTATTTATTGCAGCTGTTTAAATGACGGAAATATTACAAGGGTATGTTAAAAAAATTCTAAATAAATTATTTCAAGAGTTTATTACATGCCTGTACTAAATTGACATCTTACGGAAATTCGATTTGTCTGTAAAGAGAGATAAAAAATGACATCACTATTCATTCAAAATGTTCAAAATCTTTAAAAAAAATACTCATAGTTTGCCTGTACTAAAATTTTACATTGCGGAAAATTGGTTTTATGCGAAAGAAAATATTTATTTCGCTATTTACCGCATCCGTTTAAATGACGGAGTTATAGGGAAAATGTTTAAAAACTCCGAAACAAAATATTTAAGGAGTTTAGCACATATCTGTACTAAATTGAATCATTACAGTATTATTAGTACAGCCATTAAAATGATAGAACTGTTACAAGGAAAATGTTCAAAATATTTCAAAAATACTCCAGGAGTTTTTTACGTGCCTGTACTAAATTGACTCGTTACGGAAATACGATTTTTACGTGAAGGAGGATATAAAAAATAGTAATACCGTTATTGCAGGGCTTTCAATGATAAATTTCCAAAATGATACTCAAGGAGTTTAGCACATGCCTGTACTTAGTTGTCTCATTACGAAAATTCGGCGTTTTTAAACAAAGTGGGATATAAAAAAATAATGATATCATTATTCGTTACAGCAGTTTATATAACAGAACTTTTACAAGGAAAAAAATTATAATTTTATAAAAAATGGGAAGGTGTACTAAATTACTCCAAATACGGAAAATCGGAATTTTAACCCGAAATGGAATATTAAGATATCGCCGTGCATTGCATTCGTTTAAGTAACATAACAACAACAGGAAAAGTATTTAATATTTTCCAGGACTGTAAACATAATTATAACTTATAACATGTCTGTACTAAAATGCCTTAAATTAACGATATGGCTATTCATTAGCCGTCTAATTGGCTAAATTAACACATGTCATTGGAAATTCGTACACAACTATACAAAAATACATCATTACGAAAATTCAGCATTTTATGCCAATTTATGAAAATATTAAGACATGAAGTTTTATGTTTATTCACTACCAGGCATTTAAATAACAAAAATATTGTAGTAGCTTGGTACAAATTGTTCCAAAAAACATTGTAAATGTTTAGCACATAATGGTACCAAACTGGTTCATTTATAAAATTGGTATATCGTGTATGCTAAATCATAAAATATTTCAACATAAAAGATAATTATTATTTTGCTTTTCACTACAAACGTTTCAGTAATGCTGCAATTAGATTATACAAAATTATGAGTTTATCTGAAATCATGAATAATTATTTAATAGAGAAAATCAGGGAGTAGAAACACATACTCTATATTAAGAAGCTTTTAATTATATGTAAAATATTTCTAAATTTAAAAATATAATTGGGGACTTTTAGTACATGATTGTACTCAGCCGTAAAAACTCAGTATTTAACCATTTTGAAGCATAATGTGAAATAATTTAAAGCTTTTGTGGTGATTGTGGCAACCTGAAAGTTACTTCGAAATTGCGTTTCATTACTTAAGTGTCAGACATGTTCGAAAAATTTTAGTACATGAGATGTAAAAATCTTTGATCAAATATATTGAAAAGTTTTTAATAGAGCGGCTGCACAAATGAATTTTCCGCTATTGAATTGTTCCCACAGTCAAGTTAACCTCATTCGCGAAAGTCTTTGAATTTATGAAGATAAAATTTAGTACAGCAAAATTTTAAAATGGAAATTAGTAACTCATCATAGTTTATTATTAATGGTAAATAATTTATAAATAATCCCCGGTTTAGAAATTCTGTAAACTTCTTGAGAAGTTTATAAGAATTTTGATTTGTTAAAAAACCCTGTTTATTTAAAAACACTTGGTATGTTTAGGAATATTTTACAATTTAATGAAAATTATCAATTGGCGTTTAAAATAATCGATTTGGTCGATTAGACGTTGTGTAATATTGCTATAATCCAATGAAAAATGAAAAGTGGAAATATTTCTCCTGAACACATTTATTAGCATTTTACTGTTCTCAAGCGCTTCTGCAATATCGACTTTTCTATGTATTGGTTCGTATCACGACTATTTGGTGGTTTTGGAATATGACGAGGACTGAGAAAAAAGATGGGATAGGAACCAACACAAAAAAAATCGATAATGCAGAAGTACTTCAGAGCAAAAAAATGTAAAAAAAAAATCGTATTAATTTTTCACTTTACTGTTCTCAAGATCTTCTGCATTATCGACTTTTCTTTGTTTGGTTCCTTTCAAGACTGGTGGTTTGGTGGTTCGAAAACACGACAAGGACTGGAGAAAATAGTCGTGACAGGCCGCAACACAAAAAAAATTGTTAATGCAGAATCACTTGAGAACAGTCATGTACTAAATTAAATGATCAGTGGAAATATTTTCCCTTTTCATTTTTTATTGCAATTGTACCATAATTGCAATTTTTCACGATTAATAATTCAGTAATATATCACACAGCATCATTGACGATTGTAAAGAACAAACTAAGGGGCTTATGAGCTACCTTTTTAGTGGTTCAAAGTTTTAATTATGTTTCAACGAGAATTTATTTTCTTCAGTTGTTCTTCTCAACGCAGTTTCTTTTACTCGTAGGCAAAGTGTCCATACTTCGTACGATTCCAAGCTTCGTAATGACTATTTTTTTTCAAGGTTTCTCAATAAATGTGATTCATTACACCCATATTTTAAAAATTAGGGGAAGGTGCCTAGTTTTTAAAATGTATTGCGGAGTCATATTTATTCAGGAACATAAGGAAAATTTAGTCACTACGAAGCTTGGGATCGTACGAAGCATGGGAACTTTCTTCTATTTATTTTTGTACTTTTTTTTATTAAATCGCTGTGGCTTTATAACAGGCAATTTATTTCCACTGAAGTATATGGTTAAGTTGAAATATTTTTAGGCTACGTTCGCTGTTGATTTTGGAGCCGATCTTTATCGGATAACGGAACAAAAATCGAGTAACTTCAATTTTACCGCTTTTTAATTAAATAATAAAAGGTTTTGTGTTTTTGTTATGATGAGATTCGAACCTAGGTCATCACTAAATGCTACTTAGGCTTTAGTACAGTCTCAGAAAAATCAATGAAGTATAATGGTTGTTGAAATTTTTTGAGTTACGTCCGTTTCCAACTTTGCAGACGATGTTTTCGGATAATAGAAGAAAGTTTGGAAAATACTATTTATTGTTACATTGAGATTCAAGCCTAGATCATCATTAAATGCTTCCCAAGCTTTAATACAATCTTATAAAAAATCAGTGCGACTTAAAAAAAAATACAAAATGCGCAAGAGATTAAGGACTGACTACACAATTGTCGCCAATTTGCCTCATTCACACCCACGATCACCTGGAACACACAGAGTTGCGATCGTCGCTGAAGTGGGCGAAACGACGCGGTCAAATGGTGGGCTACACAGAGTTCTTATAAATTTAAATGATTGCCATTATTTGTGTTCCATTGAGTTGCTTCTTGGCCATTGATACAGGAGACAAATTTCTGTGCAGTCTCATAGTTCATGAGATCAATTTCTCAACATTGGTATTGTCACGATTTTTTTGGGTGAATAATCACGATTTTCTCTGTTATTTTCTTATACAAAAGCAAACTCTATTATTTCAAATTAATAAGACATTACTAAATGCATAAATTGAGCGGTGTGTGTTTTGTTAAATTGGGAGCAAGTGCAATTTTCTATTCTTGCTGCCCGATGGAATTTGATTGAATTGTGGGGGACGATCGATTGTCAATGTTTTTTTGCATGAAGAGAGAAAGAAAGTTGAGATTTCTTTCTGATTGTTCATCCTCAGTTGATGACAGTGCCAAAAGTTACTCTTGATGAGAGTCCTTGACACTCAATGTGATCTTCTCTTTTCATCTTTTTTTTTACTGATCACGTGGAATCATTCATAAATAAATCGAAAGATTATATTAGATAATTGGGCAAATGACGTGATTAGAGGCGCCAATAAGGGAGAGTAAAATAATGCAATTTTCTCTCTTGCATTGTTGTCTTGGCTAATTTACCTTTTTTCGCGATGTTGATCACAATTCCACCGATGTTAATTGTCGATGACCCAAGGAGATTCACAATTGCCACATTGTGTCTGTCGAGGGTCAATGGATTCTTTTGCTTCACGGCACAGAAAAAAAATCATTGGACTTAAGTTGCCTTTTATGGGAAAGCTAAGTTATGAGCAATATGTGGGTTAAAAGTACACCAATTTGTTCAATCACACAATTTACTTGAAGTTTTTCATCAATTTCTTTCATCATTGGGTTGATTATGATTGCAAAAAGATCAGTGAAATTGAATTTCCTCTAATTAAATTTTCTCCATATTGATTGGAGTGGAAATTTTTGCTGTGAAATTTCTCTGGAAAATTAGAAAAAAATATGATTATCATCTCCAATATAATAATGTTTTTAAGATGTGAAAAAAAAATCTCATGGTAATTTTATTTTAACCACAAGATAAAGTGCAAGAGATAAGGTCAAAGAGAGCATAGCAAGAGAGAGAGAAAGAGAAAACGCTGGGAAAATTGGAATGAAAGTCATGAGTTAAAGAAGTTAAGTAATTATCAAATAAATTAACCCTTTAATTGTTGTTGATCACAAGATGACATGAGTCAAATTAAATTGTCAAGACAAGACCAAAAAAAAAAACTTTTACATTCTTCCATCTTTAGGTTGAATGTGTCTGTCTTAATAACAAGATAAAAAAGATTGTCTTGTTCATTTGATACTTCTCGTAAGTACAAATTAATTGAAGAGGTGGAACAAAAAGCAACATCTTTCGATTAGAGGCATTTTCACACGAATTAGAGGTACATCATGATGCTATAAAAGCAACATTCTGAAAAGTCAGTGACGAAGATGTTTGTTGTTAGTAACATGATTGCTAAAAGACATGGGCATGATGTTGATGAGGTTGTACGAGGAGAGAAGGGGCAAAATTCGCAGTTGATGATGTTATGGGAAATTGGGACAGTGATTTTGCCTCACGGTTTCTTGGCTCGTCCCTCCGAAAGGTGATCATTTGCCGGTGAGTGACAAAAAAGTCACTAAATCGTGATAAATTGGAGATAAAAGAGACTAAAGGAGGGTCAATGAAGAAGAAAAAGATGATTTTAATGAATGGAATCGTGTGGAAAACATTGGAGAAAAAACTAAGAAAGGGTTATTCATAAAACTGATCTGCAGAGGAATTCTGTAACAGTATTGAAATGTCATATGACAAATATTAAAATTCATTACTAATATATTAATCCATATTAATTATGGAGAACTTGCAATGGTCATTTGATGTTCACTAGCTTTTAATAATGTTATTCTGCTCCCTAATTTACCGAATTCTGTTACAGTATGACAAAGTCATATGACAAAATTAAACATTTTTTGTGTAAATTCGAGAAAACTTTTCGAAAATGTGATTTATCTTAATCACTGAGAGCTTCATAGAGCTCTGGAATAAACACTTGATGCTTACTGGCCCATGCTGGCTCTGAATTTAACCACGATAATTTGTCATATGACATTGTCATATCGTTACAGTAACAGTATGACAAAGTCGTATGATAAATTGAAACATTTTTATTGCATAATCACTGCACTTCATAGCGCTTTGGAATAACAATTTGATGCCTACTGACCTATTCTGCACCCGAACTTAACCACGAAAATTTGTCATATGACATTGTCATATTGTTACAGAATTCCCCTACCGGAGTTGCTTTTAAATTTACTAAATACTCCAAAGAATTGTTTTCATCAAGAAGCAAACTGAAGCAAAATATCACAAAATGAACAATTTATTTTTTATTCAAACTTCCGAAAAAAAACCTGGAACATTCGTAATCAGAGAATTCCCATTTTGTGAAGAATAGCTCCATAGCTTATTTTGTGGTTGTTCGCAAAACTGCTGGGACAAAGAATAGAATCAGACATGAGATAAGTTGGAACATTTTGCTCTCGTGAATGAAAAAATTAATATCCAGTTAATATATTTTTATAGGGTATTTATTAGGGCGTTTCAACTAGGAAAAAATTTTTTTGGCACTATTCTCACGGTGCTGTATTTGATGAGACAAGAAAGTTTTTCTTCTACGACCATATGATCAGACGCTGTTTAGAGGTGGCTGAACGACCCTCTCTGTAGAACAAATTTCTGATTTTACCGGATTTTACACTACAGAGAGGGTCGTTCAGCCACCTCTAAACAGCGTCTGATCATATGGTCGTAGAAGAAAAACTTTCTTGTCTCATCAAATACAGCACCGTGAGAATAGTGCCAAAAAATTTTTTTCCTAGTTGAAACGCCCTAGTATTTATTCCTGTACAATTTTTCCCAAGATTATTTTGTTCTATCTTACTGAAAAAGCGGCTTAAGTTAGTGAATGTTGGTTATTTCATAAATAGCAAATGTCCCAAAAATCGGTGCCGGTCAAAATCTCGAAAAGCCAAAATTTCGAACGTTAAAATCCCGAAAAATCCTTTCGGGGCTTTAACCCACTCGGGATTTTGACCCTTACGGGATTTTGGCTTAAAGTAAATGTGCCAAATTCCGGCCAGCTTACAATTTCGGCTACATTTTTTGTTACTCAAATTTCCATGAATTTTTAGTTTTTGCTTACTCTTGACATTGTACAATGCAAAAAAGAACAAAAAATGTCGCTTCGACGAACAAGATGATCTGAAAAAGACTTTGGAAGAATTTCGGAAGGGCAAGGAACTCTGAGAATGAAAGTGGCCGAAATAGGCCACCAATGCTATGTCTTCATTTTTATTCATTTTAAAATGTATTAAGAATGATTTTAGAGAAATAAAGATGATAAACTGTCTGCAAGGTTCCAAGCAACACTCCTTATAAAAAAGTAACAAAAATATTCAATTTTTATTAAAACTTTATAAACTTATAATAGGGATAAGCGGTTGAAAATGAATGAATGAATGAATAAACTTATAAGCAAAACGGTTCGAGATATCGTCTTTGGATTTTCAACGACCCCCCACCAACTAAAAAAAATAATATTTCATTTACGTTTTTAATAGCAACAAGAACAAATTTTCTGAAAAGCCCTGTGGTGAATATCCATCTAAAAAAGATGTGAAAGTGAAAATTTTTATTATTAAAAGAAATGCTCTTTCTCTCTTGTGTGACAAAATACCTCATTTCCTTTATCACTTTGATGTCTGTAAATTGTGACATTTTATTGTGATGTGTCTGGGTTGAAAAATCTCTCTTTTGGGCACATTAATAGCATGATGATATTTTATGAAATGAAAGGGAAATGGACTCTCGTGCACGTTAATTCTAATTATGCTAATTGATGAAATATCTTGGCTTGTAAGACAAGCACAAAGTCATCGCATTTGGTACGGGTGTAGTGTAGATATATATACACACGCCCACGCAACTTGAGTATTTAATTGTCCATAGCCTCAAGTTCTCCGAGGCCTATACAAATTGTAAGATCTCGTGGTTGTGTAAGAACCAAAGTTGTGGATAAATATGATGAAAATCCTTCTGAATATCGAGATGAAAAATGATGATTCCTTTTCATTGCCATTGGCAACTAATGAGTGTAGAAGAGACGTGCCAAAAGCAGTGATGACTTCTTTCTCTCTGGTGTGTATTGTAATGCTTCTTTGACCAAGCTTAGGAATGTTCTTCATCAAGTATTTTGTCTCAAGGAGGAATAATTGAGAGTTGATTTCTTTACTGTAACACATGACTCGACATGAATAACATTTTCATGGGTCAAAATTCTCAGCACACGCACGTGGATGTTTATTTAAAACCTCTTTTTTTCTTGTTGAAAATTTCAATACTCTGGAGAGGAAGGCAGCTTATAAAAAAAATCTCTAAACAAATGAATTCATTTTATAATTCCCTTTTTCAATTCACTCAATCCTCTTTACTTCGCATTGGATTATCCGACTTGTATTACCTTTGATCATGTTCTCTTGAGGAAATTGTAATTAATAGAGACGATGAATAGGTACTTTTCCCTTCGGGAAATTTCACTGGGAGAATTTCTCTCTTGAATTTCCCTTCAATTTCACTGTTGGAATTCCAAATAGAGAGTCCCTTCAAGAAAACTTAACAGCTACTACTTTGGGAAACATTAAAATGTGCTTAAAAGTTCATCTGACGCATCGAAAATGTGTGCAAGAAAACTGGGAAACATTTAATTGATTTTTTGTGGTCTATAGTTGGAGCCTCGGGGAAGCTGATGAAAGGCACTTAAACTGTTAATTATTGCAGCTATATAGCTTTTGCTCCAAGATTACCTCCAATCATGACACTCAACTGTGTCACCCTTTCGACAGAATATCCATTGGATAGTGATTTTGAATGGGAAAATGTGTGTAAGGATTAGATATGGCTTTGCAAAACAACGTCACAATAAATTTTCTATGTGCTTCTTTTTTTTTGTTGTGGCTCTCATTTCTGGTGAATGGCTGTGGATAAAAAACGACGCAGTGGAAAAAAAACTTGCCTTGGCCCTTACACTTTTTTCCGATTTTCAATAAAATAATAAAATAAAAGAGTGTAAGGTTATTGTTGAATACAGGTATTTTTATGCCTGATTTCAGGTGGCACTTTCACATGTTTCTTTTTTTTATAGATGCTCTGAATAGTATTTATGATTTTATTAGTGAGAAACTAAGCCATAGCGGAGAGTGGAGTAGTTTAGAATTAAACTTTTTCAGAAAAACTTTAAGAGGAAATTTGGGTGTACAAAATTGCCCCATTTTTGACGCATTTTGCTTTACTTTTGGGAAATTTAAAGGATTTTTTGTTTTATTTATTTATTTTTTATTTTGAAAATCTCTATTAGACTTCTTCGTGAACCCTCTGAGGACAATAGGGCCATCGGTGTCCCAAAGATTTTTTCTAGGGCCAACAGAGGGATAGAGATAACGTCTTCTAGTCTTGGGCAGACCTCCCTCCCATAAGTCAACCCTAGGATGCAAAATATGATCTCTGATCCACGCCGCTTCTCCTTCCTCTCAAAAAACATGTTGTTTTTGTAGAGTTTGTTTCACAAGGAAGTACTTGGGCTTTCAGACGAATTTGTTATGAAACTTTCCGTATTACCTAATTTTGGAACGCCAAATACGATGCGAAGGTGATAGTAAAATACCTTGCATTTTATTGTGTCATCCGTTACAGGAGGCGTTTACGGGTCAAAATTTTTATTTTGTAAAATTCTATTTTTCAAGCTTAAGCATAAAACGGTTAAGATTGTGCTAGAAATACGTACTGCCCATGCATAGAACGAGTGAATAACAATCCCAACGCTTTTTTCTTGAGCAGTGCTTGTTTTAGATAGACAGATAGATAATTTATTTCATCAACAATGTCTTAATAGCGCGTTACAATAAGATTTTTGTGAGAAGTTTGTAACTTTGCGTCCACCGCCGTCTTAGCGTTGGTGCCCAACGTCCAAAGCAAATCGGTGGTAAAGCTCTTTCGTAGGTTGTATAGGCCATGGTAAATTATTCATCAGATGTATGATAAACACCTTGTAACAAAGTTTTCACATAAAATCATAAAGAAAAAGAACAAAAAAAAATAGTTCAATAATAATCGTTTTATGGTTGACTTGCGAGTATTTCAAGCACAATATTGACCATTTAAGGACTATATTGGTCATTTTATGCTTGTACTATGCGTATTTTCATCACAAATTTAACTGTTTTATGCTTGATCTGTGCGTGTTTTACGTACAATTTTAGCCGTTTTGTGCTTTAGCTGTGCGTGTTTTCAACACAATATTAATCATTTTATATTTAAGTTGTGCGTATTTTCAGCACAATCTTAACAATTTTGTGTTTGACCTGTCCATGTTTTCAGAACAAACTAAACCGTTTTATGTTTGGCTTAACCAAAGTCTGGCTAGAGTATTAGCCGTATGGCTTAATTTCTCTATATCGTTATCAGTCAAGATTTATTGGAAAATTTTGATTAGAATGGATAATAAAGATAAATTGTTTTAAATTCTGAAAAAGTAACTATTAATAAAATTACTTACTATTTAGGCTTTGAGACCTTTTGAAACTGGGCCAAAGCTCGAGTTTGAAGACCATATAAAGGCATAAAATACTTAGGACGATCCTCGAGAATTATGTGGTAAAGGAAATTTACGCGAAGCACATCTAATTGATGGTCCTAAGCCCTTAGTTTAAATAGTTTGTGAAAAATCTTTACTGTCAAATTTTTCATAATTAGGATCAGCTTGTGTCTTTTTGACCCTAAAACTGGAATTAAACTGGAAGTTTACCCGGTCCCCGAAGGTCTCAAGATTTTAAATAACAACATTATTGACCTCATAAAAATTTTGCTAAGCCCTAGATCTGACCGTATAATACGGGCTTTAGACTTAATGCTTAACTTCTTATAAGTTAAGATTTTCTTTTGGAAAATTTTGACTAAAGGCCTTCGGGAATTAGGCAAAATATCTAGTCTGTAAACCATTTTAGTCGCTGTACCAATGGCAAAAAAATTAGTAATTGTCCAAAATTGCCTTGCTCTACCCTATTCATGTGTCTGTCGCCTTTTAGAAGAGTGGGAAAATGATGTAGCGAAAGAAGCAATTTTCAATTAATTGAAAGATTTATTGACTTGGTTTGCCTGAGAGGAAGAAATCTCGAAAGTCAACTTTTTGTCATGTAGATATTTTGTTGGGGAGATTTGGTTATAGAAGAAGGGAAATCAGAGATGTGCTACCTACACAATTTTCTGCAATAGTGTCAGGCAGATTATTCTCATCCCAATTGGGTATCTTCATACACTGTTCTTAAGTCACACTCATAAAGTTTATTGACTCATTCTCATCTTCCTGGCTTCGTGTTGTGTTATTTTTTTGAGCCTTTCTCTTGTTCTGCAATTAAATCTCCACCTTCGTTTCTTCTAGTGTGCATTACGAGAAAATCTTGGCATTTTGTCAACTTGTCCCATGTGACTAAATGATTTTCCTCTCGATTTTCCCTTGGACAAAAGGTCAAATACAATTTCAATTTGAAGGGAGGGTTTGAGTGAAAGGTAGGTGACACAAAAATGGAGAGGAATGGCTTTGTAGGGGTTGTGGAATATTTAAAGAGCCAGATAGAAGCTTTTCATGCTTTATTTAAATGATTTTGGTTGGAGAATTTAAATTCGATGAAATATGTACAAACATTTACATTTCAGCAGAATATTTGCCAAGCGTAAATTTTAAACTGCATTTCGTGCATAAAAGATGCTTTATTAATTTAAGTGGAAGTTATTAAGTTGAAATATCTTTTTTGTGAATTTATTTGGTTCAATAGCTATATGGGGGCTATACTCTTAAAAGCAGTTTTTTTTTTAAATGATCTCTGAACGTGATTATTTGAGTGAATTTCTGACCTTGCACAACACTTGCAAAAATTCCTCAACAACCCACTTGAATAAGTCTCTCAAGTGAGATTTACTCAGTGATTGAATTTCTTTAGCATGTTTGCTGAATACATATTAGGCGTGTATTGGAATGTTCGTCTCTTCCTGAATGGACTACAATGAAGGGGTGAATCTATTTGAATATCCAATATTTTGTTCCTGTCACACTACTACGCTCTGTATATCCATTGATATTGGCAAATTGAATGAAATTTTTCAATTCAACAACTGGGATGACAAAGCGTGATAAGCTCTGCGTAATGCTTGAACTTATGACTTATACGGGCTTCAGACCTAAAGCTTAGCTATCTGGCTTAACTCCTCTAATTCCTCATCAAGCATGATTTTTTTTAGGAAATTGTTGTTTAGGATTGAGTATTAAGGGCAAATGATTCATTAGATTTTGAAAAATCAATAAAATTGTTTATTTTATTAAGATTTTTGAGACCTTCGGGAACTGAGCTAAACTTCCTGTCTGAAGTCGGCATTACGTCGTTATACCGGGTCCTGGTCAAACCCCGAAAGCCAAAATTCCGAACGCCAAAGTTCCAAAAAGACAAAATTTTTGAACGCCAAAATCCTGAAAGCTAAAATCTCGAATAGGTCAAAATCCCGAACGCCGAAGTCAAAATTCCTAAATTCAAAATTGCGAGAACCAAAATCCCGAAATGCTAAAATTCCAAATGCAAAAGTTCCGAATAGGTCGAAGTCCCTTAGCCAAATCCGGAACGGGTCAAAGTTCCGAAAAGGGATAATCCCGAAAGCCAAAATTCCGAACGCCAAAGTACCAAAAAGACAAAATTTCTGAACGCCAAAATCCTGAAAGCTAAAATTTCGAACAGGTCAAAATCCAGAAAAGTCAAAATCCCGAACGCCGAAGTCAAAATTCCGAAATTCAAAATTGCGAGAACCAAAATCCCGAATAGTCAAAATCCCAAATGCAAAAATCCCGAATGGGTCGAAGTCCCTTAGCCAAATCCGTTAGGTCAAAGTGACAATCCCAAAAGCCAAAATCCAGAACGCCAAAGTCCTGAATTCTTAAAAATTTCCTAGCTTTTCCCAAGATTGCACTCGCATTTGGACAATTTCTTCCCTTTCAGGATTTTGGTTTTTGGTATTTCGGCTTTCGGGATTTTGGCTTTTCCGGATTTCGACTCATTCGGGATTTCGCTTTCAGGATTTCAGTCCATTCGGTTTGTCTCTCCGGAATTTTGACTTTATGGGACTTTAGCGTTAAGGATTTTGATCGGCACGGATTATACCACAAAAGTTAGTTGATTCGATTTATTTTCATCCACAAAAAATGGTGCAGTAGAAAAAAAATGTTGTGATATATTCCAATTGGCAAGCATGATGCCTTTTCTTGGTTGAGTTCTAGAAAAGTTATATACATAACTCCCGAGATTTTCCATCATTTTCATCCCGGTGCGGTGGTTGGAAACGACGCTGAGACGGCGATGACTGCATGGGGGTGAACAAAAAATAGTTTTTTTTCTCTAAATTTATGTATAACTTTACTATAACTCAATCAAGAAAAGGCATCATTCTTTCTAATTGGAATATTTCACAAACTTTTTTTCTACTGCACCCTTTTTTGAGATTACCGATTTATACCGATTCATTCACTTTAAAATTAAATTTAACCCTTTAAGGACGATTGGGTCACTAGTGACCCAAAAATGATATTTTTCCTACTGCCTTCTAAAGTTGTGTTTCGCTCTAAAAGGTAAGAAAAAAATGATTTTTTCCGACCCTTAATTTTTGACCTTCTCGTCCTTAAAGAGTTAAAGCTTGTTAGTGATTCAAACACAGAGAAAAAAAGAGGGTGCGATTAACTTTTTTTCCTCGTAACTTTAACACTTTTTAGGTGTAAAAATATATCCACATTTTTTCATGTTAATTTTACACCTTTTTAAGGGTAAAAATAACATGAAAAGGGTTAATTTAACCCCTAATACACCTAAAAAGCATAATATTTACACCGATTTCGGATCAATAATACAGGGTAAAATTAACATTTCCGGAATGTTATTTTAACTTTTTCGGATTTCTCTCAGTGAAGACCTTTCCAACGAATACAAACTTGCTCCAAACTGATGAGAAATATGTTCTATAGATCCTTTTTAACTTTTGACCTTGAAAAACGGTTACGAGAAATAATTCAAGGACATTGATCTTGTGGACAAACCCATGGATGTTGGTGCGTGGAAATTTTGAAGCGTAAAAAAATCGAGGGATTCTATATATTGTTCTCTCTATTGAGGAGTTCGAGCAATAGAAATGTTAATCGAGGAATTCTCTGGAATTGGCACATCTTCGTCTAATACTGTGACGATTCATATAACAATTTTTTGTTGTTGCGATCTACAAAGTCAGGAAGTCTAGATTGTGTAAGTGGGTGTTGTCCATTGTGAGATATTATCCAATATTTTATTCAAGCATCACGAAAACTGGATTCTCCAGAGAAGTTTATGTCTTTCACCCAAAAGACATTTTGCTAGACATCTCTGACAGTATTTCAAGAAGGCATTCTGATAGCCTTTTGAAAGAAGGAGGTTTGGTGTATTGAGGAGGTGAGAAGTGTCCATGAATGAGTGAACTGAATGATTCTAAATCTTGAGGAATAAATGATGTAACAATCTTATGGCGTTTCTTGCTGTCTCAGTGGACTCATCTTTTTTTTCGCTAATAAATTCATTATTCAAATTGAATTCACCCAAATGTTTTGGCTGAAGCAAAATTTACAAGAGGAACATCGAGACATATGGAGATTTTATTACTCGAACACAAAGCCAGAGGAATATTAATATAATCCAGTGGGTCATATTTTAGAATGATTTTGAATAATCTTAAGTATTGCGAAAAATTACATTCCGGTTTTTCTTTGCGATTTAGAGGTCAAACGGTTAGAGATATCAACATCGGGTCTTCGTCTTTCTATTATTTCCATAAATTTGCTTTTGTCAGGGGAACGTGATACGTTTTGTCTTCATAAAAAGCAAAAAAAAATGTTATCAGTAAAATATTCTATTTTGTGCAATACAAAACGTAAAATTGTTGACAAATGTCTTTAAACCAGTTCTGAAGATGATTCTAAACTTTTAATTTTCATTTTTCAAAATCTCCGGCAGACCTTTTAGATCAGGAACATTTCATGAGATCGAAATTCGCATCACTTTTTGTTTCAGTCGTTTTGAATATGCCTATTCTACTCTTACACTCTTCTTCTTCTTCTTTTGGACGTCACAATAAATTTAAATCCAGTTTAATTTTGTATACGAGAGAACAGAATGGATTTCTGCAAAATTTTAGGAAAGGCATGTGTATTTTGATTTAATAAAATTTTCTGATCAAAACGCCGGACTAACACATTAAGTATTTGATAAACTCTTAACACAGTGACTTAATTTAAAGGAGTTGTAGAACATTCAAATACTTAAAATATTTATGAAAGTGACACAGACGTCAGGCATTGTGGCGAATAGCAAAGCTTACGACTTATCCTTAACACTAAATGCTTAATTAAGGAATCAATTCCCAATCAAATTCATCTCATTGTCCATTCCAATTTTCACTTTTTGTAGCCAGATATCACTGCTCTCGTTTAAGAAAATGCCTTGATTAAGGACTTAATAAGTACTTATTAAGGACTTATTTTATGCATTTTTCCAAAGCTTTTATTGAAAAGCATGAGTAATGTCTTTAATTGTAATATCATTATAGTAACACTTTAGCTTGTGTTATCCGACTGACATGCCCAAATGTATTACTGACCATTTTTACTAATTTTCTTTTACTTTTGACTTTTCATCCTGTATTCATTATTTTTTCATTGGTGGTCATTGAAGATAAAAAGCCAAATCTTTTTCGAAAACATGTTTTTCGATGAATTTTTTAAAATATGGAATTCAGATAAAAGGTCTAGTAATTGAAAAAAAAATTGTTAACTGGTTTGAAGCTCTTATTAATCAGTGATAAATCTATGATTGATTTTTTAATTAAAATTGGTTTTTATTGCTTACTTATTTCACTATAATCATAAAACACTTTTCAGATTTTCAAGTTTAATCCTCAAGCGGTGGATATGCGAACTTAATTTTAGATTTTCGGTAGATTTTCGAGTGGAATTTCGAATAACTTTCGAACTACGAATGGTAACTTATAAGGCACCTGTTCCATTTACAAAACATTTCTAGATTATTCCTTAATAATTTTTTTTTCGGTTATAAAACGAAAATTCTAGGATTAATCGAAGTTCTATGTCTTCGAGTAATCTGCAAATTTTCTTTCGCCATTGTTTTCTTTTTGAATATAAGGAAATATTAAAAATGTTTGCCATTAATAATCCCACAGCAATGTTTGGGTGCTTTCCAAAAGTTGTTTCAGCAGAAATTTGTTAGTGGGTTGAAAAAGAACAATCGAATAATTCTTTTGATCTTTACCAAATAAAAAACAAAAACAGCCAATTTGATTGTCAATTTAGCCAAATGATCGATGCTAAATTGATATTTTTCTGCGTCAAGCACAAAAAAAGTACAATCCTAATGAGGAAACCATATAAGAATTCAACAACTTTTACTTTTTCTCTCAATTCTCTGCTTTACACACCAAAGACGAAGTAGAAAAAAAATGTAACACAGAAATTTTACGCATAGCAAATTGATATGGTGGAAAAGTGCGTTTTTTCACCTTTTGTCTTATATTTTATTGCCTTGAAGCACGGAATTGGAGGTGTACATGTGTGCAATAAATACAGATTCAAAAAAAGGGGGAGTTGTACATAAGAAAATAAAAATGTATTACGTAAAAAAAATCAGTGAGTCTTGAAGAGAAGCTTAAACAAGAAATAAAACAAAAAAAAGAGAAGCAAGAAGGTGCTGCAAAAGACATCCATATGGATTTTGCTCTGGGTGAGCTCTCAACCATGCACAAAAATGCAAAAGTTAGCAATTTATGTACAAGAATCATTGATGAGATCTGTTGGCCGTGACCCATTTACCACAGATATGGATTGAACAGGTTTTTTTTTCTCCGAAGCCCTCTTCTTGCACCAATGACCAAGAAGTGTTGGCAAAGTCGAGGGTAAAAGAGAAGATGATGAATCAAGGGGTGGTCAAGCCAATAATATTTCGCAAAATACTCGAAAAATTGACTGTGTAAATTGGCTTTATTTGTTTGGATGAATAAAGTTGCGAGGAAATGCTTTATGCTCACGAGAATGAATATTCTCCAAGGTCTCATCTTCTTTGGCTTTGCTTATCACTTCGTCATAAATTTTGATTCGATTCATAATTCATATCTTATCAAGAAGTGCTCAAAGTTGGTTGGAAGTCATGCAATTGAATTTCTGATTAAATATCAATTATTAATCCAATACCGGTTTATTATCGGTTCATAACCAGTTAGACTAATTTCTTGAAAGTCTTGAGGATTTAAATTTTTTTTAAACATTTAAACTTATTACAAATTCCAAGCAAATGAAATTTATGCTCATGTAAACCGAGAATTCGGTATGTTACTAATACGCTTCCGTTCAGAAATTTAAATAAAATGAGTTACATATCCCTCCCAGGGTGTACCGCCCTCTAGTGGGTGTATTAAAAGCATTTATTGTCCTTGTAAGGAATATTTTACGATTTATTCGTAACCTGAAGAGATCAGTTGAAAAGAAGGAGCTGAGAGAAACATCACTCTGGGCTAAATAATAGCAAAAAATTAATAATTCATTATATTCAAAGTAAAAACAATGAACAAGAAAAACATTATGGATTGCTCAAAGCGCTCAAAGTCACAGAAATTCGTGTAAATCCTCGAATTTTTCAATTCATTTATTTTCAACCGGTTATCCCGGTTATCCCTATTGAGGTCGCGGCCTTATGCCCTAGACACACTTACGACTTAAGCCGAGAAATGGATTAACGTAATTATAATCAAAATAGAGATCTGACTACATTTCCATCAGTTTCCCACTAACTAAGCCGTTTCTTGGTTTAAGGCGAGAGACAGATTAGTCAGAATCTGATGAAAATGAATTCTTATCATTATTTTGATTATAGTTACGTTAAGCCGTTTCTTAGTTTAAGTCGTAACTGTGTCTAGGGCATTATGATAAACAGTTTAGCAACCCTTCCCTGTCGATCGGAGGATCGAAAAGTGAAGAAAGGTGTTCAGAAGGCGATCCCAAGATGATCCAAGGCAAAATCCTGAATTTGTTTAATCACCTTATCCAGAGTCTTCCCCGAGATCGCTTCCTTTTTACAATAGATAAGCTCTTTTACATTCCACGTAGCCATTTTGAAGTGCCGTTGTCGTCGTGGTAGATTTGCCAAACCCGATGTATTTTTTTCCAAACAAAATAATGTGAAACAAGGTACAAGCTTGAAGTCAAATGCCTCCTTACCCAGGATTTTAGGGTGATCCGTGGATTAGCATTCACTAAGAACCTCTTATAGATGCAAGAATTCAGATACATTCCTGTTCCTGTAGCTATGGCCGGTTTTAGGACCAACTACAACCTTTTGCTATCCGCTACTGAGGACGCGCCCGAAGGGTACTTCAACCGAATGGGGATCCTCGAATTTTTGGTTTATAATAACGAATAAAAACAATGTTACATGAACTGGAGAGATGTTCCAAATGGAATATAAGCCTTATACGCAACCATTCGTAGTTCGTAAGCCATTCTAAACTGTACTCGTAAATGGCTGAATATATAAAAAGTAAAGTTTACGTATGCACAATTAGGGTTTGAAGTTTAAGAATCAGGAATGTTTTCTTGTGAGGATAAAAAAGTATTAGAAAAATAATTCCAGAATTAAAAGCACACGCACTATAAAAAGTGAAAGTATCTTTTCAAGGTTTGACCTTGAGAAGCCTTTATAAAAAAGTTGAGCAAGAACCGTTTGAAACAGGGGAAGGTAGGGCTACATTGTAAATCTTCAAAACGTTATTTTTCTTAAGATTTCTAAAGGAAATTGAGCTTAATCGTGGTGTAATTTAATAATACAAAACAATTGTGGATCTTGATTAAATTATGCCGAGGTCCAGCTTTTTTTGAAAGATCCAAAAAATAGCATTTTTAAAGTAGTCCCAATTCAATATAGCCGCACCTTCGCATAAAGGCACGATTAAATCAAAGTCATAACCGAAAATTATTTTCCGCTCAATCAAAATCATAACCGATTTTAACTGTTTTCGAGCTAGCGTAAAAAGCAAAACTATTGGATAGCATAGAACATAGAATATTAGCAAACTACATACAGTTTCTTTATATAAAAAATTAAATAGGCAAACATTGCGTTATAATTTTTCGCAATACGAAAAGATCCACTTCGCGGGAACTTTTTAAATGAATCAACGAGGTATACTTTCAAATTGGGGCCAAATGGAACAATTTTAAGGAACTATTGTTTCGATCAATTTCATCACGTTGATTTTCCTCTAATACTGCTAACCAAGACTCTTGAAGTTATGTAATATTTTGGGCGGGAGTTTTTCTCTTCCGGAAGACTCCAGGGAATCAAATCTAAATGCAAAGTCTGGATCTTCTTCCTTGATAATAAATATTCCACGACTAATTCCGAAGGAAATGTCTCACAATGAAGTATATCCTTTCCTTTACAATACAGGCAAAATATTAATGTTCCTTAAAGAAGACTCCTTAGAAATTTGCGCGAATCAATGGCTTTGGTTGTATTCTTATCAGTTTGATGCCAATTTTCTGATTATATTTTTCGTAGCGAGTTCTATTTAGTTAATTATTGTTATGGGGCGTAGCTTTGGGATAAAATAGGATGTATTAATTAGGTAAAACATATCCTTGTCGAACGCACCCACACTATAACAAATGAGAGAATTCCACTTTACTTTAGATACACTTTATTACAAAACCCAACACCTTTTATTAATTACTTGACTTTAAGACTTCACTGGATACTTCCTACTCGACTGTAACTAACTGTGTGACTAACTGAACTCACTGCTCAGACTAGATTGATAAAGAGCCGCAACGGGACTTCCTGGTTTCCCCTCAAGAATTATAAATGACCTTCTCTCCCGAAGTATACGCTTAAGTGTTAAACTATCAGGAAGAATTAAATGGGACCATATTATTGCATAATTAATGTAATGTGTTGAAAAATTATCATTTTTATTCAACTGCCTTGATGAGAAGGATTCTTTTGGGGAATGATTCTTTTGGAAGATTGCATTTTTGGTATCGAATCAGGAACATGACATTTCCTATGTTTCCCATATGTTTCTAGCGAGCCGAAAAATTTTTTGAGTTTATTAGCTGTTTTCTGTTTTTGTAGAATGAATTAGTAAAAAATACTAATACAAAATAAAAGCCAATTTAATAACGAAGAGGCAACCGAAAACCCTAAATTGGCAATCTACGTAGTTTTGGAGATATCTCGTGAAATGTGTACGAAAACAGGGAAAAATTACACTAAAACTGGTTGCATTTTTCAGAACTAATGTCACTGTATCGAATAATGGAAAAAATTATATATTGCGCATTCTCTCTCCTCTCCCGAGAGTTCGAGCAATTAAAGGCAATGAAAAGTGTTGATTTGAATGTTTAGCACCATGATCCATTACTGAGATAATTAATTGGTAAATGGAACAGTCAGTGTCAATAATTTCTTTTCTTTTTCGTTGGATTACCAATTTACGCCAAAATCTTTTATTGGCCATGAAAAAAGAAGAAGGATTTGTGACCTTTTTTTCCACTCCAATAAATTAACTTGAATTCTGGTGCGCGAAAATCTCTCTTTGACTTCTCCCTCAGCTCTCTGGAGAACAATAGGAAAATGGGAAAATGAGACGACAAATCTCTATACAGAATCCTTGAGTTTTTATGGCAGTAAAAAAAAAGATTTGATTCTCGGTGGTGTATATAAGGTTGAGTGAGTGAAACAAATTGGAATTATGTGTTGAGCATTTGGATATTTTTGTGTGAGATCGTGGGTGAAAAATCTTATAATTTATTGCATTAAAAATGTTATATTGAGCTTTATTTAATTTTTTTTATGGAGTTTAATTCGAGATATCTCAATCAGAATTATTTTGTTGGTTTCTTTTGCAGTCGAAAACGCCACTCCCAAAACCACAACAGACCCACACAACCCTTCAGAGGCATATCAAAGGATCAGTACGGAGTGTTTATATTCCAAGGTAAGAATGTCAATGTGACTCATGTGACTAAAGCCCGGTGAAAATGATTTTCTTGGTGCAATTTTAAGGGGAGAAAGAGAGAAAAGAATACACATTATTTGAAAATGTCACGAAAAAATGATTTTACTTTCAACACTTGGTTGCTCTTTTTATTTCACCACCCTAAACATTATAGACCAGTAAAAATGGAAGGAAATTAAATTTTTGACCTTTTCTCAGCATTTTCCATCGTTCTTTTGGAAAATAAATGAAAAGAGATTGTAAAGAATCTCAGCTTATTACAACATTAAATTTTATTTAAACTTTCTTTTCAAGCTTCCTGAAAATCCTTCCAAACTCTTATCAACGACCATTTTTTAAAGTTAATTATATTGTGGGCAAATTGTTAGAAGATCGATTTGATTAAAAAAGGAAGTCATAAATAATTTCTTAATGAGAGAAGGTGCCCTTGAAGGTGCGCAAAATTGATGATATATTGGATTGAAATATGATTTGGACGTATTTCAATTGCTCATTGAATATTCCGTGTTTGTAGAGCATTATGAAAAATTACCACTCCCACTTTAAATTCATAATTCATCATCTAAATAATGGAGCATTTCGAAATTATTTCACCTTATGAGCTTCTCAATGAAATTCAGTGTATCTTAACCTTTGAAGGGTATCAATAATTAACAATGTGGTGTATTATCTTATTAAGTAAAATTCAGGGGTATCAGGTGTCTCACTTAAACCTCTGTAATAGCAACAGCTCACTCTCAAAATAATGCTTTAAAAGGGAGATTGCTTAATAATTTTTGCGTGGTTTCAAATAGTCTGAAAAAAAAAACGTAAAAATGCTCTAAAGTAATAAACAGAAGGCAAAAAGCTTTTAACCCTTTATGGATAACAAAGAACCTCGAGAGTAGATTGCAAATCGGTTGAGGCATAGGTCCTTCAAAGCAGTTTACACTACTTTCTTTTCGGGAATAAAACTGCGACTTATGTGTCTCAATCTCTCGAGAGAAGCATTTCACTGGTTTCATTCATTTTAGTTTCAGTTACATATTCGTTGCTCTCAAGAATTATAGTCTAAAGGCGAAAAATCATCTTGTGACAAATCGTAACCGAGTATTTATACGAGAATGTGAAATTGTTGCGTGAAAAATACCGTCACGATATTTATTCGTTTTATCGGGCTAGAGGTCAAACGGTACTAGATATCGACATTCAGTCTTAAGTGACCCTTCCATAAGTACATATCGTCCTTGGACCAGAAATTTTCATAACTTCCTCATCATCTATACCAGCAAATCTTGTAGCAGTGAGATAATACGGACTGTACAAGAATTGCTTTGAAAAATATTCCCTTAATAAATAAATTATATTTTACTTCGACACTTTTACTTGGGCTATTTTGATCTTCTAGTTTCTGTTTTTTCTTCTAATTTCTATTTGTTCGTAGAGGGTTAATGAACATTTAATACTCCTAACAGAGTACTGTATATGCGAGTGACTGTCCTCAGAGAATGATTTTAGCATCCTGTTCGTAAGCTTTTCTTTAATTCTAGTGTTTAAGGATGGTGTCCACCGCTCCTCTCTGTCATGTTCGATGGGTAAAGAACATCCTTAAATGTTAGAATTAAAAAAAAACTAAGAACAGCATGAGCAAAGCTATCCCCGGAGAGCAAAAATACCCGTATTTACGGTACTATACTTAGGCCTATGTGTATGGTACTATATAGGTATTTACTCATTATTGAATTATTTTATTTTTATGTACACGGTAAGAAATTTTGGCACATATTTGTTCCAAAAATTAGCTCGTCCACGAACACCATAATTTTTGGCATAATCTTGTTCATTTTACGAGACTCAAAAAGATACCCAATATTAGTAACGAATTTGTTCCAAAATGTAGCTCGTCCACGGACACCGAAAATTTTTGGAACAAATTTGTACCTCCTAGGAGGAAGAAAAAGATACCCAATATTAGTAACGAATTTGTTCCAATAAATAGCTCGTCTAGTATAAAATCGTATCCCTCCTCCTCTCACACTCAGTCACCCGTCACCGAAGCGAAGAGGACGCCAAATATGTGGCAGTATTCGTGCTACATGGTTTCACTTTTTTAATTCGAGATTCCCTTCCCCTCCTGCTGCCAGCACTCGCATATGATTTCGTCATGCACCCATCTGTATAAAACACTCTTAAATTGATTTTTATTTGATGTTCCTTATGAACTTTCGCCACCGAAATCCATCTCGACTGAAGTATAAGCCTTAACTATAAAACGAAATCACTTACACCGATTTGTTCCCGACAATGGGAACAAAAAGCTTCCCCATATGAATAACAATTTCGTTCCAAAAATTACCTCGTCCACGGACATCGAAAATGTTTGAAACAAATATGTTACAGATGTAGGAGTAATATTGTTATAAAATATATGTTCTAATTTGTTCCTGAGAGTGGGAACAATACAGCCGAGTGCAACAAATTCTGTTCCAAATTTCAGGAACAAATTTGTATAAAACGAATTCAACTCAAATTGTACACATTCCACTGTATCAAAACGGTTCACCAAAAGAAAACCAAAAGAAAACTCTAACAAAATTGTAACTGCATTTCATAACAAAACTATAAAGCTTTTAAAGAAAGCTTTTTGGAACAAAAAATATCTTTTCTAGGTGCAAATCGATTCCAAAAAAATTTGTTCCAAGAAAAACTTGTTCCAATATTTTGGTCAGTGTCCAAAAGTTTTTACCGTGTAATCAAGGTTATTTTTTGGATTGTGAAGTTAAGTTTAGCATAACCTCAAAGACAGAGATTTCTATTTTGTTGCAAATTGACTGAAATATCAGTCTAATATTTTTTATGACCAATTTGATTATTCGAAAGGCAATAAAATCACTTTTTTGCATTTTTTATTTACTGATACTTAAGGTTTTTTTACTGAAGAAGTTAGAATCAAAAAGAATATTGAATTAACTTCTATTGAATTATTTTTATATTCACTTAAATATTTTTTAATATAATCCAAGTATTTTTCCACAAATTATACGCAAGAAACACTTAATTTTCTATCCTATTTAGCCCTGACTTCTATAAAATAATTATTTGTTATATTTATTGTTGATTTCAATTCAATAATTAGGTATAAGGTTATAATTTATTGTTTGATCTAATTTCAACCTCAGAAACTTTAGAAATTTTAGAAGAAGAAAGGTTAGAAATTTTATAGGTTAGAATTTTAAATATGTAAAGCGCAAAGCGTTTCAAATACAGTCAGAAAAGCAAAATCCGTTGTTATTTTTCTTATAAAATGTTCAGATTACTGATAAGAATTTCACTAATAAGAAGAGAAACTTATATATTTTATACACAAAAAAACGCTCTGAATAATTTATTTGAGGTTATAACAAGACATAACCTCACATTTTATTAAAATATCCTCTCAGGAAAATAAAGTGAAAATGAGATTTAATAAATATTTAAGTTTTATTAAACAAGTTCATAAATTTTCAGGAGAATTACTCAATTTTGGTAATTTTATCATAGTTGTGAAAATTTGCTGAGTTTATTTTCTCTCTTTACTTTCCACTTGGGAATTATTCTTGGGATGGAGAGAGGTTCATTCTGTGTATTTCAACTGAATAGTTGATGATGATGAATTGTACTCTCCTCAGATTCCACTTTCCGAATGGGAAACCACCTCCTCAGATAAGCGTTGAGACGACAACACAGCGCATCCAATCGACAGTTCATCAATTCCCTAACTCACAGATTCATCGTGATGAATTCCATCAGATTGTGGCAACTTGCGGCTTCCCTGTTTACTGGCGAGCACCACTCTTCAATTGCACCCAACACACACCGTCCGGCTGTGTCGATGGCTATAAATTTGTCGATTTCTGGAAGCAGTAAGTGAATCCACGGGGTGATTTAGCCCATGAACATTTTATTAGTAGGAATTTTCTCTCTTGATTTTTTTGTAGCATGTCATTGAGTTGTCATGATGCTCCTTCGAGATTTGTATATATTCTGTCGAAGGGGAATCGCTCGAGACCGTATATTTTGCCAGAAGATTTGGCGCCATTGGTGCAGGATGTTGTAGAGACACATCCTGGCCTGGCATTTCTCAAGGAAGCCGCAGAATTTCACTCACGCTACGTTCACACGGTGATTGCGAGGATTTTCTACTCTGTCAATCGTAGTTGGTCCGGAAGGATCACCGTGAGTGAATTGAGACGGAGCAATCTCCTTCAGGTGATCCAATTGCTGGAGGAGGAGGAGGATATCAATCAAATCATGGCATACTTTAGCTATGAGCATTTCTATGTGATCTATTGCAAATTCTGGGAACTGGATCGTGATCATGATTTGCTCATTGATCAGAATGATCTGGCACGACACAATGATCATGCACTGTCCCTGAGAATGATTGAGAGAATCTTCTCGGGATGTGTGACGCGTGGGGGCATAAAAAATCGCAATATGGGTCCGAATGGTCCGCGAATTACCTACACGGATTTTGTGTGGTTTTTGCTGTCCGAAGAGGACAAATCCAATCCTACGGCCATTGAGTACTGGTTTAGGTGTATGGATCTCGATGGGGATGGTATTCTGTCCATGTACGAATTGGAGTATTTTTATGAGGAACAACAGCAGCGAATGGAGTCAATTGGAATTGAGACGCTGCCCTTTGAAGACTGCATTTGTCAGGTAGGATTCTATGATATTCTAATTTATTTTTTACCTATTTTTGTTAAATATTTTTTAGCCGATTTTGGAAATTTAATTAAAAAAAAAAGAATAGCAAATGACTTAGATGCTATACCCCAAAAGTACTTTTGCCTTATTCACCGTTTACCGGTTCTCAACCGATATGACCCGATTCATAAATCCCATAAGTCACTCAAAAAAAAAAACCCAAAATAGTTTTAAGAGTAATAAATTAAGAAGTGATCAAATAAAAATAATCCAAACGATTAGAAGTGGACATTGCTGTGACAAGAAGTTTCTAAAACTAATAAAAAAAGAGGACACAGAATTATGCGATAAGTGCGAAACCGTGGAAGATATAAATCACATAGTGATCCAATGCAGAAAATTTAATGAGATAGGAGAAAACTATAAGTGCATTAATAATGAAAAAGTGAGTATAAAAAATATTCTTAAAATAGCAAACGAAAAAACATACAAAGAGATCTACAAATATATCAAAGAAATAAAAGTGAGCATATAATAATTCAAAAACTGTGATCGTATAACAAAAATAAGTGATATAATAAATAATAATAAGTGATATAAAAAAAGTGATAATAAATAAGTGATAAATAAATTAAAAATATAAATAAAATAAAATAGTGAAATCGAGTGAAGTACATGAAATAACGGAAAGTTTAAATTTGAACTAAGTGAACAAAAATGGCTATATGGACCCGAGTGAGTCCGACAGCCTTACATAAAATAGAAGAAGAAGAAGAGTAATAAAATTGATTTTCTGATAAAAGTTACTTATCTGTTCATAACTGGATCACCATCGATTTAAACCGATTTATAAAGCACTCAAAAAATCGTCTAAAAAAGCTTAGAAGTGGTAGAATTAGAATTTTGAATAAAAATTAATTACAGGTTCAGAACCATGCATTCATTCATTACCGGTCTATAATCGATTGGACCGGGTTCAGTCTTATCAGATATTCCAAGACCTTTCCAATGAAAAGAGCTGGCACAGCGTCCCATGCTTTGTGAAATGCTTGAACTCGTGACTTAGATGCTATACATTAATAGTACTTTCGCATCATTACCGGTTCACAACCGATTTATGAAGCCTTCGAAGAGTGACCTGAAAAACCTTAAAAAGATGCGGTTGAATTTAGAATAAAAAAAATTAGTTATTGGATCAAAGCCAGTTCATAACTGTTCTGACCGTTCATTACCGGTTCATAACCGATTGGAACTGGTTTAACACTCAATCGGCTCTTTTTCAATCGGGCGTCAAATTTTGTTGACAATTTTCACGTTTAATTATGAAGCTAATTCGCTGTAGTTCTTCCTATTTTATCGTGATTCTTTATAATTGAGCGCAATTAGTGGAATTTACAAAGGCTTTGATGCTCAATTCTATCGCTAAATCGGATGACATTTTGCCCCATATTCCCGTTTGAGAGAGAGTCTACTGTATACCTTAACAGTGCTTTCCCATCATTACCGGTTCACAACCGATTTGAACAGTTTTATTAAGTACTCATTATTATTAAGCGTATCGAGACACTTTATTTGGTATTACAATGTAATCATTAGAAGGTGCCTCGTGTTGGAAGAATCTGCTGATCGTAGATCGCCCAGGAACGCCTTCCCCGTAGTGAATGCTTCTTCCATGCTCTTGAAGTATTTTTGGGCAGAGGCGGTGCATTTTATTACGTTTTATCACAGTGAAAATGTCTTTTTTCTAGACATTCAGTTGCTTGGACCGGGCGGGACTCGAACTCACAGCTGTGAGTCGAGTAAGAGATCTCACTGCCCAAGACCAGCTGTCTTGCCTATTGCACCACTGAGATCCCCATTAAGTACTCATAAAGTCGCCTGAAAAAGTTTAGAGGAGATACAAAGTAATTTCAGACAAAAAAATACTTATCGGTTCATGCCCGGTTCATTGTCGGTTCATAACCAATTGCAACCGGTTCAGTCTTATCAGATGTTCCAAGACCTTTCGAAGGAACCCAACATAGCTTCATTCGGTTGAGAAAAACATTCTCTAAACTCGTTTTAACTTTTGACCTTAAAAAACTCTTATCCTGAAAAACGATTTTTTCGCATATGGACGTCCATCTAGGTAATCTCTAAAGGCCTCTACACATTTAGAAGAATTTTAGTCAATAATTGAAGAAAATCTTCTACATTGCTGTAGGTGGAAACGTCGAAGTTCTTTCAAAACGCAATTTTTGAAGAAAATTGGTCCCAATAGAAGCTTTAAAACATATCCAACAAATTGAAAGAAATCGCAGTTGCAGCAATCTCAAAAAGAACATGGTTTTGAAAAAGAAGTGCCAGGTTCGAGGAAAAATTAGGAACATGTTAATGGTCTCGGGTTCGATTTATGGTAGGAGGGGCCCCTCGAAAGCTCTAAATAGGCTCAAATTGATCCTTGAGAATATTTAACCTGCAGAATTTGGCAATAAAGGATTATAGCTTTGAGGTCTTAGTGGTCCCTGGTCTGAGGAAGTACTAGAATAATCGACGTTGGACATCGGATCATCAATCAAAATTGAAAATGATTTAAATTAATTTAAAAAATTATTCGCTGTATGCAAAATGTTTTTATAGAAGGAACTCATTAGGGAAAAGATAATTTGTAAAAAGTGGTGAATAATTTTCTAAAAATTATTTCAATTTGGAGTGACAATCCAACCTTAAGTGTCAATCTCTCCAGGGCTTTCCTTATAATAACAAAACGAAATTACAGCAATAAAATTGTTGCGAGACATTTTAACTTTAATTAAGCAGTTAAGCGTCTTTCAAATTCAGCTATTGTGGTAGAAGTTTTGTTAATTTGAGATGTACAAATGTTTCAAGTTAGTTTTCTCATAAAATTAATCCATTAAGAAAACTTTCGTTGATAAGTTTGACACTTAAAATTCAAAGTGATTTTTGCTGTGCTAGAAAAGTTTTCCCCCCAAGAATTTTCAATATTATATTTTCCACATCATTTTCAAAAACCTTCTCTATAAGGTGAACTTTTAGAAAATGGATCAGAAAGTTCATTCTTTTTTTGTGATAAAGAAAAATGTTTCTTGAAAAAGTTGTAGATGAGTAAATTTTAGGGTAAGATGGACTAATTCGGAATTATGTCTATTTTGGAATTTTGAGATTTTCTCACTGATTCAGTTGGTCAATGAGGAAAAGAAAACCACTAAGAAATACAAGACTTTATATTCGAGAGCATACTTCCTCGTTGTTTTTTTCTTTTGCCATCTAAAACTGTTAGGAAATCCCAAAGTTCCAAATTAGACATGATTCCAAATTAACTCATCTTACCCTAAGAATGGGTTGATTAGAGATCTCTAAGATTCCTAATCAGCTAAGTCTTGAGAATTAAGTATTCTTTTTTCAAAAATTTGTTTCACGTTTTCTCAAATCCATT
This sequence comes from Phlebotomus papatasi, assembly GCF_024763615.1. NCBI lineage: Eukaryota > Metazoa > Arthropoda > Insecta > Diptera > Psychodidae > Phlebotomus > Phlebotomus papatasi. The sequence continues at coordinate 94,734,952 of NC_077222.1, read as the reverse complement.
AGATATCTAATTTTATTTGTAGGAGAAGGTTTTGAAAGGAGGACGTTTGGATTTCGTAAGCCGAAAGCTTGCTAAAACCACCAAGAAAACTTTTCCTTGTAGAAAATTATGGGAAATTGATCAAAAATGGAATGGAAAATGCTCTTTACGAATCTCAAAAGCTTTTTGATTTTTTTTTTCAAAAATTCTATGCTAACCCTATTTTGATTATTTTAGTTTAGGGCCTAATGAGGAAAGCTTTAGCGAGGTATTTCCTAATACTTCTTTGAAGGCGACATCGTACCTTCCTTTGAGAAAAGTTGATCAAAATTTTACCCAAAATTCCTTTAAAAGCATATTTTGAAGATTTTCAAAATTAGGTTTTGCGCAAGAATTTGGCAAAAAATTAAGTTTTCAAAACATGTAAAAAAAAATACTATAATGTGATTTAAATTTTTGAGATCAGGTCTAATGGGCTCTACTCGACACATTGGGAGCAATTTTCGTCAAAAAAATTGCTTTTTTTGAAGGAAATTGCCTGCAGCGCTGTAGGTGGAAACATCAGAATTCTGTTAAAAAATGGAATTTTTTGACAAAAAATACTCCCAATGTGTAGATGCCTTAATATATCCAAATATGTCTTAAAATTGTAAATATTTAATTTATTTCCCATATTGAGATTCTAAAATCACTATTTCTCAAAATAAAAATTTGTTCAGTAAAGTTAAAAAGTTTCAAATTACAATAAAAATGACTAATTTGTAATCTCTTTTACTTAGAGTTGAATTGCAAAAAATTTGAATAAGTTAAACCAATGTATGGTTAAAATACTAATCTTAAAGAGGCTCAGTGGATCCAATAGATAAAATTAAGTGTCTTAGGTGTCTTATAAACTTAAAAAGAAACGTATTTACAAATTTATTTAAGAGAGCTGTTCAAGGGAAAGCTCCCATCAAAATTGTCTCTTTGCTACCCCCTATATCCGCTACTTGAATCAGACAACTTCAGTGAAATATAATATCATTGAAATTTTGAGTTATTTGAACTCTGATTCATAACAGTTATCTAAGTATATTTAACAAAAATATAGAATACAAAAAAATATGCAAAAAAAAGAAATTTTAAAACCCGAGATGACAATGCATTTCTCCATAAGTTAGACCATTAAAAAACTTTATTAATGTGAGTAAATTATGCGAAACTACTTTTGGGATTGAGCACATTGTTTTATTTATTTTTTCTTACTGTATTTAGCGATTCTTAACAATATTATAAATAAAATAACGATTTTGAGTGGGGCCCTCAGGACGAAAAAAAGGAAAACCTTTTCTAAAATGCAAGCCGTTTCAACGTTTTTTTTTATATTTTTGTATATTAAATGCTTTAATCGTTTATACTTAAAGCAGGTTAAACTGTAGTTTTTTTGTAATAATTTTTATTTTGTGGCCATTGTGACTATAGTAAACTTCTTAAATGTGGAGGCCCTTAAAATGTGTGGGTCCGTTGCCATAGCCTCGGGGAACCCACCTAAATCCGGCACTTAGTGAAGCTCACTGGATGCAATCCGAACACCTTTAGCGCCAGAAAAAATCTTAGTGACCGAAAGGGGATTCGAACCCGAGACACTTGCATCATAGAGCGAGTGCTCTACCACTTGACCCATTGACTGCCCGATTTTTTGCATAATTAACTGAAAATTAAACTTTGATAAGTGAAAATTCGAAAATGGGGCGTGGCCTAAAATTATAATTGAACACGCCCTCACATTGTTTAGGAAGACGAACTTTCTGCAACTATCTCTTTTTTGGGTATATTTTAAGAGCAATTATGACATTGGATTTCAGATGCTGGATATGATAAAACCAGTTCGTCCAGGATGCATAACATTGGGTGATCTCAAAAAGTGCAAGATGACTCCAATCTTCTTCGATACGTTCTTCAATCTCGAGAAATATCTGGAACATGAGCAGAGAGATCCATTTGCTACCTCACGCGACAATGATGATGTAAGTATCTCTTTGTTTTTTTTTATTGTCCTTTTAAAGCTTCTTCTAAAGGAATTTATTGAATTTGTCCTGGACAGATGTCTGACTGGGATCGGTATGCGGCTCAGGAGTATGAGTTGCTTGTCGCGGAAGAAGGTGGTGGTGATACTCAAGGGTGAGTATATTTGTGGTTGCAACCATTATGAGTTTTTGGCAAGAGACCCAAAAGCGAACTTTTGTTGATATGAAATTTTTTTGCCCCCTCAAATTTTGTGGACACTTTTTATTACATTCCCCCAATGGAAAGAGCTGTTAAATTTTACCCTCGCCTCTTTTCCGAGATAATTTGTGTTTTTTTTTTTGTTTTTTCCTCCTAGATATGTCCCAAATAATTTAGAAATGAAGTTGATATTATCAGAACATTTTGTTTTAACTTGTTTGGTATCACCCCAACATTTTTGTCTTTGTTTTTGTTGCCAATAATTGACGTTATTTTTTGTATTTCTCATTTTTTTTTCATTCACTTTAGATTGTGGATCCAACAAATCAACACAAACTTGTGTTTCCTTTAAAAAAAAAGAATTTTATTATGAAAAACACGATATTACTGTCATAAAAATCTAAATGCAATTTTATGTGAAAGAGTCTTTTCGAGAAATCATTTAATGTCCTGTGATTCCTTTTGTGTTAAATGTTTATTTTTTTTTTATTTTACAAAAGGAATAATTTTAGTTAAATTTTTATCTTATTTTTTTTCTTTTTTGATCTCTGACAGACAAGTACATTACAATCAATACTGATCTCCGAGATATAATTTTTCGTTGGGATTGAATGGTTTTAATTTTCTTTTCTTTTGACAAAAAAAAATTGTACTAAAACCGAAAGAGACAGAATGAGCAAGGAAATGAAATAAAATGGATATAAAACGTGCTGGATAAAAAGATTTAACCAGCTTAATTTAAAAAATGTTAATAAAAAATTTTAGAAAAAAAATTCTTTTTGAAAAAAGATCTATTGCCAATTTAAATTTCTAAAAAAAAACACTAAACGGATTTATATTGTTTTCATTTTCATTTCTTTATTTTATAAAACAAATAATGGTGAAGGGAGGAATTGTCTGGTTACGAAAGGGTAAGCACATTTAAAATGCATGAGGAATTTGATTTTGAGTTCTTTTTCTCTTTCTATATTATTTATTTTCTTTTTTATTTTTTATTATTTTCCTTTCATCCTGGTTATGTTTTTTTTGAAATTCTTTTGCTCTGCAATAAAAGTGCATTTAATTATAATCTTTCATTTGTCTGAAAAGAGATACTCATGAAAAAAAAAGTGTCTAAAACAATCAAACTGCGATATAAAAGCTACTAAAGCACCTTAATTGGCTTTTTATTTGTGTCTGCTAAAGAGCACAGAGAAAAAAATTGGTGTTTGTGGTATAAAAACAGTGAAAAATTAAATTTATTGCAATTATCATGCATTTTGTCTGTATCTGCTGTCTGTATACATTGGTGGAGGAAAAGAAAAGCGTACCTTGAAATATACAGGAATGGGACGACTGATGATATCAAAGGAAATAAATTTTATTTATCAAAAACTGTCATAATTTAATAAGAAGATACACAGTTTAAATGAGCAGATGATTTATATGACTAAATTACGACGATTGCTGATCTAACCGACAATATGTTTTTTTTATGCCTCAAAAGGTGGGTTTACGGTGAAAATGTTAATCAGCAGTATAATAGGGTTAACCATGATCGTCATAAACAATAAATAAGTCATAAACTTTTAAAGAATTTACATATCGTCGCTTTGATAAGCAATTGTCGTAAGATACTCTTTACTTAAATAAGCAATTCTACGAATTCTACAGTCTGTGTATTTCCATATTGTTATAAAAATTGCTGATATAGGTGATGAGGAAGTTACAACAATTGTCGATCAATGCGACGATATATAAAACTTCTACAAAAGGAGTAATAAAGGTCTTTTAGAGATTTGCGAAATGATCAAATCCTCTCGTTCTGTAATAACACTGAGAGAAATCTGAAAAAGTTAAAATAAAATTCCGGAAATGTTTATTTTACCCTGAAGTATTGATCCGAAATCGGTGTAAATATTATGCTTTTTAGGTGTATTAGGAGTTAAAGTTACCCTTTTTCATGTTAATTTTACCCATAAAAAGGTATAAAATTAACATAAAAAAATGTTGATATATTTTTACACTTAAAAAGTGTTAAAGTTATGAGGAACAAAGGTTAATTGCATCGAAATATAGATATATGTAAATGTCCTCTACAATTATGCCGGAGTAATCATCAAAATTCGGCTGAGTAAGAGACGAGTTAATTGAGGTTATGTGTTATGAAAATTGTTTTTCGACTGTGGTGCCTCTAGCGTTTGTCCTACGAAGTTCAAATAGCCTATAAAGTTGTAGGGTTATAGCGCTTTGTGAAACCTTTAATTTGCGCCCTCACTTGCCTAAATTGGTCAAATAGAACCGGATATATGGCATTTAGAATTTCGAGAACTTTGACCCCTCATATCTTCGATTCTATTGTAACCACCGCGAACTCACGCCACTTTTTATAAACTTCATAGCCTAGGGTACAACACTCTAAAATTTGATCATAATGCCCAATGGCGTTTTTGGGAAAAATAAGTTTGAATTTTGACGCTATCGCAGCGCCACTTGAGGTGACTTTTTGAACTTTCATCTGAAAGTGCTCATCGAGACGAAACCAAAAACCCAAAATTTAGGTCGATATGTTAATTAGAATCGGAGATAGAGGCCGGTCAATTTTCGAACTTTGACCCCTTATAGCTCGGGTCAGGGGTTATGGATCGATTTAAGTATTTTTTGTTTGATAGGTATAATCAAGGGCTACAACATACTAAAATTTCAGCCCGATGCACAAAGAAATATTTGAGTTCTTTAACCTAGAAAATTGAAAAATTTCTTTTTACTAATAGCACCTCTAGCTGTGGTTTTACAAACTTTTGATGTCAATAGCGAAGTGGCATTTCATGAGAGCGTTCTAAAATGCCCTCACTTTTTAAATTCTGATAATTAGATCCGGAGTGTGGCTATTTTAAGAATTTTTTTTGAACCCTTATAGCTCGGGTCAGGTGGGTCAGGGGACCTTAACCCTCTAACGGGTAAGATCGCCTCCAGGCGGTCTTCACAAAAATCATATTTACAGCGACAATAAAGGTTTTATTTATTTAAAAGTGCTATAGTGTCCTCGGTAATAGTCTTATAAACATCTCTTGAAAGTTTGAACTCATTTTGACTCTTCGTTTTGTTGCTATTCCCAGTTTTGTGAGACAGGTCAGAGAAAAAGCAACAAAAAATATTAGTGCAAAAAAACTCATTTCCAACTTGCATAAAAATATCGATTTAAAGTTATCTGACTAAAATAAATTTATTTTTTACTGAAAGATATGTCATTCTACTTTGTATATTTTCCCGTCAAATAATATCTGCAGATATCTTTAAGATTTCTGTAGAGAAAATCTACACCTCTACAGAATATCTGCAGATAATATCTGTAGATATTCTTACGAATTTTATTTGGGCTTGGGACAAAATTCGTTAGAATATTTCGGCAGATTTTCTGACGAATCTCTGACGAATTCCTGTAGATATTCTGCCGATTTTCTGTAGATTTTTTCTACATTCCAGACTTTCCAGACAAGATGTGTCAGAAGAGATGGAAAAATTTTTCTCTGAAGTTTGCAAAATTCAATAGTTATTTTTTGTGATATCACGGTGTTTATATAAAATAAAGAATTCTGCGACGCCGTGTTACAAGTAGAGAAAAGTGAAGTGAAAACTTTAAGCAGAGTATCGACCTAAATTTCGTGTTTTTGTATCATTCCATGGGCGATTTTTAAAAAATTAGTATTTTTGCTCGCATCTTTTTACTTATTTAAAATGTTTAATCGGTAATGCTTGTTAAGCAGAACACACCATTTTCTTTATAACTTCTACAGTTTCTACATAAATCAACAATATTTTTGTGAAGTAATGGACACTATGCCGATTTTCTCGGCAGAAATTCTACCGAAAATCTACAGATTTTCTAGCAGAAATTCAGCAGAAAATCTACAGATTTTCTCTGAATACACTGGGATATACCGTTAAAATTCAAAAAACCTCAGAGTAAAATCGGCAGGTAGAATAATGATTTGACGGGTTATTTAAAAAAATTTGAAAAAACTAAAAATGTGAATTTTAGAAGCAAAAAGAGTTTCAAAAAATTTTTATATTTTCTAACCTAGTGCCTAAACAAAAAGAGATAATGAAGAATGGATGGTTTTTTCGACTTTATTGGATCATAATTATCCTAGAAAACATTGTTTTAGAACTTTTTTTCGCATATTAAAGAAAACACCGTTAGAGGTTTAAGAATTTTTTTTTGGGCCATTATTAGCTCGGGTCAGGTAGGTCAGGAGACCCTAAATGTGGTACTGATCGAAAGCTGTAAGGCCCAGCTATAACATACTAAAATTTGACCCCTATCTTAACTTGGCCACCCATATATTCGTGATCAGGAAGTGATGAAACACATTTTGGCCAAGTTTGAGCCCGATCGAACGACATGAAATTTTGGTAGGATTATAGTAGGTGAGATTGTAAGAATCTGACCTAAGACATAGGTAAATGATAAGTTGTAAAAATGTCAGTAGATATTTCACGTGGAAGGGTCAAGCGGCGTTAGCCAAGATACTCGTCCCGGGCGCCAAAATCTTTTGGTACGCCTTTGAGAGGGCACCTTTGAATTGGGGTACCTTTGAAAATGGCCTTTTTCGTCTATTTTTAAAAAGAATTAAGGGTTTTTATAATGTAATTTGGCATCACTATGGGACTGTAATGTTAAATAATATCACGGTAAGGTTCAGTTCCGTTTAAAATAGGAGAAAAAGTCTATTTTAAAAGCTGTCCCAATTCAAAGGTGCCACACTTCCCCCTATTAAAGATTTTTTTCTATGGCTCATCGGTGACCCGATAGTCCTTAAAAGGTTAATCCCAGTTAATCCTACTATAGGTCTCTCTGGAAAGTTTTATAATTCATTTGCTGATTCTAATAAAAAGTTTTGGATATCATCAGTTGTACTCTTCCTTTCTGGATATTAAGGAAGTACTCTTTTTTCTACCGCCATTGTTATTTTCATCTTCGAAAGAAAAGCGTCTAAGCAGAAGTATTTTTAATCCATCAATGCGTCTTCATTCGCTAATAACTTCATTCTTTTGAGAAAGGAAGATTGAGCAAGAAATGTATGATAAACAGAAAGTATTCTTTGAAGATGCTGCAAGACTTCTTGTACTTTCTTTATAAAGTTTCTTCAATTTATTGACATTATGTCTTTCTCTCTCATTTCAATTCCAGCTCGTACGATGAAGAAGATGAATATGAATCAAATATTGACATCTTGGAGTCCCAACTTGAAGACTGCATGAGCAACATGATCAATGAATGGTAGTAAGTTGTCGAAAGAAAATAACCTATTTAAAAAAAAAAAAGATATTTAAGAGAAAAAGAGAGAGAATAAAATCTGTATAGTGTCTTTGGCGTGATCTTGAATTGCAAATAGGTTTTAAGTAGTGGAATATATAAAAATGAGATATTCTTGATATTGAGGATAAAAATAAATTGCATTTAGTTATATGAATGCTTCTCCACGTAATATTTCATAACAAAGAAAAAAAAAGTACAGAAATAATTGCTGAGCAAGAAAAATTGAGCATGAAAATTGTATAAAAAAAAATGAGAAAATTTAAAAAATATAATTTGGTAATTCGAATTTAATGATAAAGCATACAAAATGATCGGAAAATTTTTAAGGTTTTTTTTTTCTTAGAGCATAGTGACGAAGAACAAATAGTAATATATATATTTTAGTGTGTGATAAATTAATAATTTTTTAATTAACTTGAACTCCACGATATCTCGGTAGTTTTTTTTTTAACTTTAAAATGCTCATTTTTGAACTTTAAATTATTATAAAATTAATGACGGAAAATTGTGAATAATTTTTTTGCGAAAACAGCGTTAAAAGAACCAAAATGTCAGCGGTGCTAAGTTTTTATCAAAGTTCTCTTTATCAATTTTTTTCCATTTAAAACAAAATATGGAAAGAAATATCATCTGTAGAAAGTACCAAGAGCTTTAAATTGTAAAAAGCAAAAATAATAGAAACGTAAATTGAGCTCAATTTATTCATGAACCAATAAAAATATCTTTTAGGCTTCTTTACCATCTTCTATTGTAACATAATTTCTTGATAATTCATTTTTTTTCTAAATTTATTTCGTTTGAAAAATTCTTAATCATTGCGTTGGCAAGGAATATCGAAATTGTATAAATTGATCGAAGATTTTTAGGCATTTTAATCGAGAAGACGATGAGGAAGAAGGTTTGAAAAATCTCTCTTAATGGATTAAAAACGGTTCGAGAATGAAAGAATATTACGATTAAGTAGAACGTTTAATAATTAATTGTATACGTGAATGTGTGGAATTAAATATTAGACCTAAACACAGAAAAAAATGAAGTTGCATAAAGGAATATGATAACAAAAAAATCAGCATTGATAAAGTATTATCTTAAAAATTGATCCTTAAATTTTCCGTATATTAAAATTTTTAAAATGAAAAATTGAAATCACAAGTCTTCGGAATGATAAAAGCATTGAGATCCCTCTTAAATATTTGATTGGTAATGAAAAACAAAATGAGGGATAAATAGTTTTTTTAAGAAAACATTTAGAAGAAAACTAATAGATTCCAAAAAAAGAAAAAATAGAAAATAAAATCAGTACATTATTTCAAAAACTCCTTAAAATAGTTAAAAAAAACAAAGAAAATGAAATAGAAAACTAAAGAAATATATCAATTTTTATAAAAAAAAAACAACAACCACAAAAAATAGAAAAAGTTATAATAACTGTGAAATATTTTTGGCATGTAAAAATAATGAGGAGCATTAAGGAGTATGAATACAAAGAGTGGAGCAAGTTAGAAGGATAAAAATGGCAAAATGAGAGATAAACAAGTTTACAAATACACCAAAACTAACTAACTCTAGTTATTTGCAACTATAATCTAGTCCTATTGTGCTAATAATAAATTATAGACCTCTTTAGAAATAAAATTAAAAGGAAGTAAAGGGAAACTATAGGCGAAGAAAATACGGATATTTATTAATAAGTAAACTCCTGAGGCTATTTATTATCCTAACGATCTTATTCTTAGCAGTTTTCTATGAAGAAAATTCGGGATTTGACTTACGAAAGAACTTCGAATCATCGATATCTAAAACTGAAATCATTGACCTACGTAAATTACTTTTCCAAAATCACGAATTACTTTTCGAAATTACGAATCCATTTCGAAGTATTTTCGAAAATTTATCAAAGTTGCAGTTCGAATAAAGTTTGATTCTCCAAAAGTATCTCGACTAAAAGGTAAACATGTCGTTGATGTCCGAAAAATTTCAAAAGAACTTCGAAGTTTCCCACAAAAAATTTGTATGAGATTATAGAAATTTATGACAGGATCAGATAATGAAATACGAATATTATGAGCGCACTTGCTTTGGTTTTCCCATAAAAAGGAGAAAATTGACAAGTTGACACTCAAAACATTTTGAAATTCGAACAGGAAATACTTCAGTCACCACACGGACGAAACGGGAAGTAAAAATGGCTTTGCTCTGACCCAGCTTCGAATACATTTTCATTTGGAGAAACCCTTAGTGAGCTCTCAGACAACGTTTCAAATTTCCATAATAACCACAATTTCCGAGTAGTATACAAGACTTTTAAGTGAAATTGAATAAAAAAGAAAGTCCAACAAAGCTTCCTGCAGCATCTTAAAGTTTGTATGCCTTTAGATTTTCGGACTTGCAGTGGCTTAAAAATATATCTTAATATTTTTGAAGAATAGCGAGAAAAATGCAATGAGAAAGAAGCTCTAAAAAAGTAAAGAAAGCTACTTCTGAAGTCAGAAAATACCTGAGTAATTCAATATGGCGACACTTTTCGAAAATAAGCGGACGAATTATTTGCTTGAATTGCCATCGAAACATATTCGGAAATTAATGCAATTATTTAAGGCGTGTTGGAGAAAATAATATAAGGAATCTGTCTACTTCTCGGAGGTCACCAAAGACCTGAAGTCGACTTATACCGTTTGTCCTTTAAATCCGAAAAACAATATTCGAGAAATATAAATCAATTTTACCGAGACTTTACCAATTCACTCTGATAGCGCTTAATACAGATTGGTTGTCTTGGTTATTTCAAGATTTTTCAAGTGAATCTAGTCACGATCAAATCAGTTAAGAAAAAAAACTTTCGTTAGTTGTTCAGTTCCAACCTTTGAAAATTCAAAATGGTATATCTGCCCCATCTGATTTTAGACCAATAAGTATTCTAGCCGCAATTTTCGAGCATTTGGTGATTGTCTTTTTGGATGATATGTCAGAACATTTGAAAAGAACAATCTTCTGTGCGAATATCAGACTGGTTTCCGTAAGAACTACTGTACTGTTTCGACTTTACTCAGAGTCAATCATGATGTTGGACTGGCTTTGGACAGACCCATGTTGAGCATTCTGGTCTTTTTGGACTTCTCCAAGATTTTTGACAGTATCTCTCTTGGGTTACAATGTCACGAACTAAGTCTGAATGGTTTTTCAGAAGTTTCCGTTCGCCTGGTCTCCTCTTTGTCTCCTCTTTGGACTGACTGTCATATTTGCTTTCGAAATAAATTCAAATTGAAATAAATTAATTACAACTACTTCACCTCTTCATTAGTGATTTGGATAAATGCAGTTGTATTGGGAATTTCAAGACTTTTCGATTAAATTCAGTCTTGAATAAAATCAGTTGAGAAATAAGTTCTCTAGAGTAATGATTCCACTTCTAATGGCGCTGGCACACCTTTTAAATTGAATAAAATTCAATCGATTGAAATTTCACCTCTTACTCTTTCAAACTAAAATAAGATATGTTTATCTCTTTCTGTCAAATGAAAATTGAAATTTCAATTTCATTTTCAATTTCAATTTCAAATTTTATTTGAGAGAAAGACATAAACATATCTTATTTTAGTCTGAAAGAGTGAGAGGTAAAATTTCAAACGATTGAATTTTACTCAATTGAAAAGGAGTGCCAGCGCCATAAACTTTAAAAATGCAAAATGATGAATTTTTCGGTTTTAGACAAATATATCCGTAAATTAACATTTGTCGTTGGAGCTGTTTTTTTATTATATAAACAAAAAGGCACAATTTTAAAATGAATGTCAACTAATGGTGGAATAGAGTGACAAAAGATCGAAAATCGGACCGAACAACGGAAAAATACCTTTCACATTATTTTTCTCGAATAAACTTCAAAATTCTCAAATTTTCCCAAAATATGATTGACTTGAATGTAAGGAGTCGTAAATTGAACATCGCAGCCAAAATTATTGAATATTGAAACAGCAAGTCGACCAGAATCTTCGTGAATCATACGGGTACTTAGGTTCGCAATTTTGATCTTCGACTGGTTTTCGAATTTCGAATGGTTTTAAAATTTCAAATGCTGGTTCTAGATTGGAGAAAATTAACACTGATTTAGTATTGTTTACAGTAATTGGTAAAAATCGTGAAGATTCGTATAAAGAAAAATTTTGTAATCAAGGAAATGATCGTCGGACTTTCCTGTTAGTTGAGATCTAATCTGACTGGCTTAGTGATATTCTAAATTTGCAGGAAAGCCAAGAGGAACATCTGAGTAATTTACTGTACGTCAAGAAAATTGATCAGCGCTTATGTGGCAAATATGTCTAGCCTACTTTGTTTTCGACTTCCGCTTGATTTTCTATTGGATTTCCATTTTCGAATAAATTTTAAATTTGAATATTTACCTTTAAGATCCTAAAACAGCAGGATCTTAGTGAACACTGAAAGATAAAGATGTATTCTTTAGCTTATCATGATCATCATTATCAAGTTTTCAACCACTTATCCCTATTTGGGTCGCGGGCCCATGTCATCTAATTTAGCAGCCCGCGTCTGTCGATCCTCCGCCACTTCAGGAAGATGTTCGGGTTCGACCAGAAGGCGCTCCAAGGCAAGATTCTGAATTTGATTCAGCCACCTTGTCCTAGGTCTGCCCTGAGATCGACGTCTCCTCACAATGGCTTGCATAGCTTTTCTGGGGAATCTTTCCTCATTCGCTTTAGCTTAATTTTGTCAAAATTTTATCATTTTGTGTTCGCTTCAGTTTTAATTTACTTTGAACACTTTCACTAGAAAGAACATCTTCTTTGGTCAAATAACAATTCTTTTTCACAGTGAACTGTTATGAATAAGATTGCCAGGTTAAATAGCCTCCTTTCATTTTTATTTAATTTATATTTAATTGTAAATATATGATTTTACAATGAATTTTTGCAGAGCGAAATCATCCTAAAAGAAAAAAAATAATAAGAAAATCGTGTTTCTAATTTATAAGAAAGATTTTTTTCTATCAAATATGTTGCATGTCAAACCATGAAATGCAAAATATTACCTTTTTAGAAGAATTTCTCTCTGAATTTTGGAGAAATTTACAAATATAACGTTAAAGTTATTGTTTTATTTCTGTCTCTAACTTTTAATTTGCATAGAAAATGTTTTTTTTTTTTGGACAAAGAAAAAAAACGTACAACCAAGAGCTTGAATCTTCAATTTGTGCTATTTAAGGAATAATTTATAAATTTACAAAAAATGAAAAGAAAAAAAGTATGAATTTTTCCGCCCTCTTTTATATTATTTTTGATGAGGTGTGCGCGGGATGAGAAGATAATCTATTATTATTGCAAACTACAGAGAATCTAATAATTAAATTATTAATGTTATAATTCATCTTTTTTAGTTAGAAAAAACTGTTGAACAATTTTTGTAGAATGTATAAATTTATTTCCTATGTTAAAATTATACTCAAGTGAAAAAAAAAATTATTACCCAATTTCTATAAATGTAGGAGAAAGAGAGAAATAATTTTGAGAGATTATGATTGTGAAAAAAAATAATGAATAAACGTCCCTCTTGAGATATTAATACTTAAAAAAGGAAAATTAAGAAAAAAAAATGAGAGGTGACAAGACACAAAAAAGGAATTTGTAATACTGAATTAATAAATTTTGTGTTAAACGAGGAGATATAATAAAGAGAAAAGAAAATTGACTAGAGGATGAAGTGATTTATTGAATTTCCTCACGCTGAAGGGCCAGTAGAGAAAAGATTTATTGAATTAAGATGAGTTGGTGGATTAGAACAAGTCATCTTCCTTGTGAAAATTGCTAGGAGGACGGTCATTGACTGAGTAATCACTTTTCGTCCAAAGTTAATTCAAAGTCAAAGGGTTTTACGTTGATTATCTGCATTTTAGGATTTTGCCCGGAAATTTTACAAAATTTAATAAAATCTTGAGAAAATCTAATTTATCTGTAAAGTTGAAAGAAAGCATCCGTCTTTTGCGTTATACATTCCCAAAATTCCCATCAAATCACTTCATGAAGATTGCCCCAAATTTATGTCATAATGGTGCTATTCCAATGAAAAATTAACTTGTTTTTTTTTAGCACTACTGTTTCCCAAGTGCTTTTATTTAATCGATTTTTCAAACTTTGTGTTGGTTAGTGTTACGACTGTTTAGTAGTTTTAGAACACAGCGAGAACTATAAAATCAGTCGAGACACGAATCAACACAAAGAAAAATCGATAATGCAGAAGCACTTGAGAACAGTAAAGTGTTAAAAAAACATGTTCGTTTTCAATGGAAGAGAGCCACAATTCAAAAGAAAATGCCATTTCAACACCGCGTGGAGTAAATTGAATAAAAATTTACAATGAAAATTAATTAACTGTTGGCTTAGAGCGGTTAGAAAAAAGTCACATTCTTAAAGCGGTCTTTGGCGAGAAGATTCCTGGCTTGACTGAGTCGAACAATTCGAAATGTACTCATTTTAAAACCCCAAGAAGTCGAAGGTCTTCATAATCTGCAAAACACTTAGCATTGGGATCAATCACACAAATTATGGCAATCCATTTCGTTTGTTGAGAAAACTTGCAGTTGCAGCAATATCTTCAATTTGTCTTTCCCTTAGTAAGCCCTTAAATCTCATAACACTGTGCAACAGCCTAAAATGGCATAGAAAACGATATGAATATTTTCTTGTTTTTTTTTGGTGTTTCTTGAACATTTCTTCGGAAGAAACATATGATCTATCACGTTACTGAGATATCTTATGATTCATCCTAGGATGTTTGTGTCAAATCATGATTTGTAGAGGAGGACTTAAGGAAGATTTTCCTAAAACAAACTATAGCCCTATCACTTCATTTTCCCTGAAATTTTCCAATTTTCATCATAAATCCTTAAATATTCCTCAAATCTTTAAAAAGAATACGTGGAACGATTTGCATCATTCACGAAATATTCTCCTGGGAAAAGATTTAAGGTAAGTGAAAATAAGAGTTGAATAGGGTTACCAAGAAAATTCTGATTAAATAATTTTGAGATATTTTTAAGGTGAATATTTTCAGGAAGTATTATTGTTGTTTTTAGGGATCTGTAATAATTGATTATTCACTCTTAACAGCCCCGAACCAGAAGTTCCAAATGTCCAACACCCTCTACATTTGGCCAATCCATATCTCGAACAAATCATTGTCCGCCAGACCTCGGACTAATCCTCATCCGCCAGATCTCGAACGATATCCTTGTCCGTCGGATCTCGAACTATATTCTTGTCCATCAGATCTCAAACAAATCATTGTTCACTAGATCTCGAACTAATGCATGTCCGCCAGATCTTGCGAAAATCCATGTTCGTCAGATCTTACGAATCCTCGATTTCGAACAAATCATTGTCCACCAGAATTCGGTCTAATTCATTTTCGCCAGATCTCGAACGAATCTTCGTCCGTCAGATCTCGAACGATGTTTTTGTAATACTGTTCGATTCAACATCTCTCAAAAACAGCACATTCTATGATGTTGTTAGTAAAAAAAATAGTAGAGGGATATTCAAGAAAAATTTTTCCGGAACAAACCCTATCCCTATCTCTTCATTTTCTCTGAAATTTTCTAGTTTTCTATATAATAAATAATAAATAAATATTCTTCAAATTCACGAAAAGGATAGAATCGATCACTGAACTATTCTTATTGAAAAAAGAGCTTAAGTCATTGAAGAGTACTGAGCCGATCAAAAGCAGGGTTATCAAGATAATTTCATTCAAATATCCGGGTCAAATATTCTGATTTTAAATTGATGATGATTTTAGGTTCTTACTATTTGATTTATAAGATCTTGATAATGGTTCATTTTTCGATCCTATAATCTTCTGTGACCCTAGTCCCTTTTCAAAGAGAATTAATGAAGGAGACAAGTCGTCCCACGCAATAGTTTTCGTGAATTTGAGGGATATTAAAGGATTTGTAAATAAAACTGGAAAATTTCAGGGAAAATGAAGAGATGTTATAGGATATTCTAAGAAAATATTCGTAGGTCTACAAATTATCATTTGACACTAACATCATAGGGTGCAACGTTATTGAGATAATACAGGGACTTACCACAGATGTGTCAGCTAAATATGTCTGTATTCTTTGCTTTGTGATCAGATCTCTGGGTATCGTAACATCCAGATGAGTTGTAATATCCCGTTACTCCTTCATGTTAGAACATAGGGAGCGGTATCATTCCTTTTTCGCTTGAACATTTCTGGGAGACCGCTGATTTCTGGGATCACTGCCAATGTCCGGGAAGTTGTGGTTTCTAATAAAATTCTAGGAGAAAGACGCTTTAGAAATTCCTATCGCTATGCTCGGCCATTGGAAAAATGTTTTTTTTTAGTTTTCAACTCTCACGAAACTCATTAAAGCGGTTTAGAATGACTGTTTAGCTCTTTAGATTTTACGGACCTAGAGGAAGGCTTTGAGCTTCGCACACACTCTGGCTTCAAACACGATATTTTTTCTATATTCATTAAAGGAATATGGGAAAAATTGAAGTGTTCGAAGCCAGAGTGTGTGCGTGTGCAAAACCTGAAATCCTCTCCCTTATATTTTTCTTCCTGATTAAAAATGAATTTTACTGCCCATTTTGAATTAATTACTGACCAAAATTGTTTATTCTATGGGAATATCAATATCATTTGAAAAAAAAGTAGGGGAAAGCGCACTACCTTCAGACGACTCAAGCTTCGCACAATTTAATTTTTCTCTACGTTCCTTATGAATTTCACCAGTAGCTCTTTTCTGAAAATTTTAGGCATTGGACTACCCATTAAAATATAATAATATAATAGCCCAAATTCATTTATAACACATTGAAAAATATTATTTGTGCGAAGCATAAAACGTATGAAGGTAGCGCGCTTTCCCCTATAGTGAAACAATTTTAAAAAAATAATTAATAATTTTTTTTCATGTGTCACTGGTGAATCAATCGTCCTTAAAGGGTTAAAGTTAGGGTTTAAAGAAAAATCATTGCCGTCGTTTGTGGTAATAGGACGAACTTTTGTTGCTCTAATCTACAGAACTTTATAGTGAACCTTTTCATGGTAGCTTTAAATTTATTTATGTCTGATTCTCTATTTTCAAAGCTTAGCTTCTTAAAGTTTTATTGAGAAAATGCTATAGGGGAAACTGGGGTACCACCAAACACTTTTGAAAGATGCGATTTTGACTGAATTTCCTAAGAAAACTGTGAATTTTAGAAAAATGTTGCTTACCCCATGTTATAGTCTTAGGTATAGGCTGCATATTAATGTATACAACGATCATGTGAAGCACTTCAATTTTCCGTAAAAAGAAAAATTGTATCACCATGCATTTTTCGCTTTTTTCCAACCACCCGGGGTACCAATAAACACCTTCTGGGGCACCAAAAAACACCTGTTTTTCTCACCCATTGAAGTTATTTTGGGCATTCACTAAAACTCTTAATTATAAAGAAGGTATTGAAAATGCAAATAATTCTCAAAAAAGCACTGCAAAATTTAGAATGAGTGACCAAAATAGCAGAAAACTAAAGCACTGCACACCGAACATATTTTTCAATGGATTTTTCATCATTTTGACAACATTCGACTTCTGACTGGAAAGCAGCGCCACTAAAATCGTGGCAAACACTATACCTAAAGTTCAAATTTTGCGCGCTATTCTGATTATTTGTAATAAAATCGAGAAATCATTCGTCAATCCTTGATTAAAATCATTTAAGAATCATTAAGAATCATTTTATGCAAAATTGGGTTCTTGAAACTATATTTCTCCTGAGTCTTGAATGAAAATCTCATGAATGGATATAAATTTCTGAAATCGAACAAAGAGGGAGATGAAGAGTAAGAAAGATAAGAGGAAAAATTTTGCCATTCAAGCTACGCTCGCGACATCTGCAATTGTGAGAAATTTGGCTGTTTGTTGGTGCCCCAAACACTGTTTTGTGATGGATTTTATATTCTTTTAAAAAAATGTGAACATTAATTTCTTTAGTAGATACATAAATATTATCCCAAAACATGTAGGAAAGTACTGGTGTAGTGAAATTTGATGTAACTTATTTCAGTTTTATTTTCCAGGTAGATATATAAATGATTAAAATTATCAAAATCTCACAATTTTGCGAAAAAAGATTCTTATTTCTAAACTACTTGAACTATGTGGATCATTATTTCTCTGGACAAACATCCCTATAGTATCTATGATTTCATGTAAGTCTCATTCTCTGAAATCTTATACCTATTTAAAAAATCGCAGTGTTTGGTGGTACCCCTGTTTGGTGGTGCCCCAGTTTCCCCTAAATTCTTTTACAATTTCCTCTCTATTGCATTTCCCACTTATAATTGGAGTCCTAAAATTCTTCTCTCTGCACTGTATAATTTTCCTTTTTGTGCTTTCAAGGACTCGTACGCGAAATGTCGGTAATTGGATAAGTTTCGCACTGGGGCAATTAAATAGATCCCCGCTCTCCGGAAGTTCCCTCGAAGAAAGGGAGAATCTCCTTTTAGAGAAAATGGCCTAAAGCAGCTAAAAGTGAAACTCGTGTGATCACCATGACGATGTTCGAATAAACAGCCAGACGTCACTGGGCTTCCCGGCCTTGTCTGTCCCATTGTGTCCCTAACCTACCCCCTCGTCCGGATTTGTGGAATCGATGGATCAAGGTTGAAGTTCAGCCAAAAGTGCGCGCGTGAAAAGTTCAAAGTGGTGGGCAAAAGTGCTGCAGTGTGTGATTTCAAAGTGGGCGGCAGGTGGATTGACCCCGAATTCCCAAACACCACCCAAAAATGTCTGATTCTCTGACTGACTCTATGGAGAGTGACGAGGATTTTTTCACTGAGGTAAGAGATTTTAATTGAGGAAAATTCCGCCATAAGTGAGATACCATGAGTGACCTTCAGAAGGGAAAATTTTCAGTTTTGGTAGGTTTTTCTTTGACCATTTTGTTGGGATTTTTTTGGCGGGAAAATTGCAACAACCACCTTGGCACAACTTTCACTGAGAATGCACATTTTTGGTATCGTTGGAAGTGTTTCTTTTTTAACTGGGCGAATTCTGACGCTACCCACTTTTCCGGCTCGAGTCACGAGAGTCAGTTGCAGTGCTGCGAGCCATAAATTCGGATGCCTCGCCAATTTCAGCTCAAATTTCGCTATTCTTGAAAATCTTTTTCACTTCTCCCCTAACCCAATACTCACCATTTTCTCTGTGATTTCTAACACTCTTTCGTGGCTTCCGGAACGATGAACACTCCAAAATGGATCCCCAAGCACAATCAAGACACAATGAAACTCTTCGAGAATACCAGACAACTCGAGAGGGACTTCAAAGTACTGGCCAAGAAATTCGCCACTGACATCAATCTGGATTTGCCGGATTATTATGTAAGTCTCCGCTGTAGTGAATCACTTTATCAATTGATTTATCCTTGGTACATATATCATGAATATATTCTGGGATGTTTTGTGGATTTCGTCCAAGAAATTGTCCCGTTTTGCCAATGGTATTACTAGCAATTTCCTCTGCAATTCTTAAAGTAATTTTACACTTCCTTGAGTGAATTGTTCTCCTATTGAGCTTTTCCGGCCATTTAAATGTCTTGTAATTTTTATGTAAATTTAACTCGTGTCAAAGACCGTTTTTCATATTAGAAGGAATTTTGGGGATGATTAAATGACAAGAGTATTTCCTGCAGAGCTTGCAGACACAAAAAAGTGAATAAAATAAATAAGTAGAACGACTAAAATTATATAGTTAGCATAATATCACAGTGTTACAAGGGATTCATTAATTCCATTAATTCCTTTTTGCCTGCAGCAAACCGTCTGATATTTTTAATCAAAAATTCATTATCAATGGTACAGTGTTTTTGGTCAGTAAACTACCTAAATCCGGACAAAAATTAGCCTAACTTAGAATCTAAAAGAAAATTATTTAAATGTAGAAAAAGAATTATCTTTCACATTAGGGGAGACTGGGGGAAAAAGTCACAAGAAGGATATTTTATTTTTTTACAAGCTACTCGAGCGCTTCAAAAATTTCTAATTAGCACAGTTTTATAATTAGCCCGTTTCATTACGGGCTTCCGTAAATTTGAAAAAAATACCTAGAGGATATATAGGGTGGAGTAACCACTTATCGCCACTTTTAGGAAAAAGTGAAATTAATTGTATTATAACTTTTGAACCCTTATTATCAGATAACTCAAATTTGACACAAAGCTACTTAGATATATTGGCTCTAGATTCGCAAAAACAAAGGTCCTACAAATTAACGCGGGAGTACCTAAAAAACTGATTTTTATTAACAATGCAAAAATAACCACTTCGTCGCCACTTTTTACCACTTTTCGCCAGTTTTGTAACCATTTCTCGCCACCCACTTGGAAAAGGTTCAAACTCGATTATTTTGGGCAATATTATGCAAAAAAGACATTCAGCATTTCTTTTTCCTCATAATCACCTTATTATTACTCACATTAAATGATTTTTCTTCACTTTTATTTGAGAAATCAAATTATTAGACTATTGCAGAAAGTAAACAAAGTAGATTTGACAACTGAAAATCTACGAAGTGAAGTTAGCGTCGCCTATTGAAAAGTTATGGCGACAGGTGGTGAATCAATTTTAGAATATTACCACTTTTCGCCATGGCTCATTTTTACATAAAAATAATATAAAATGAGATATTAACTAACTAAATACAAATTTTATGTATTCTTCGAATGTAATTAAATGTTCAATAGAAAAATTATTTACTCAAAAATTAAATTTTGTGCGATAAAAGTTTCATGATATTTTATTATATTTGGTAAGAAATATTGGATTCTATGCACTTGCTTAAAATATTCCTCTAAAAAATCGTCAAACATGTAAATTCAAAACAAAAAATTCGTGTTTTTCGACTCTATAAGTAACAGCAGTAAAATTACAAATAATTTTACGGCTAATTTATTTTACAAATAATGGAAAAATTGTAATTTTAATATAAGTGGCGAAAAGTGGGGCACTGGCGAGAAGTGGTGATTCCACCCTACCTATTCATAGAAAATTTATTCATCTACATCTTTGTAACACACAGTTTTCTCTGCGAGAAAAGTGAGAAAACGAGAAAAGCGCGTTTCAAGCTATTTTAGAAAAAAAAACACACAAAAGACTGCAAATCGTTTGACCAAAGCAAACAACAAGCAGCCAGACATGATAATGACGTTTCTTTTCGCCGTGAGACATCAGAAATTGCTTCGCTTTTTTTGTTACTTTTTGCTCTATACCTTTTGTTACTTTTTACCCCAAATGGCCATTTTTAATAAAAGGATTTCTGGAGAAAAGAACCTTTGTGAAATTCTAAAATAGATACCGGATTCGTATTCAAAGAATCCAAATTATTTAGTAAATATTCACCAGTGCATCAATTTTGGAAAATAAGTAGGTAATAATTGTTATTTTCTGCAAGGAAAATATTTCAAAAATAGGGCTAAAAATTTCGACATTTTTTATTTTCTAAATTCCATGTTCGAATTCTAAGAAACTTGCGACTTTGAAGAAGGTCTATGGAGGCTGTCTATAGAAAAAAAACTGAGCCGCTATCTTTTTTACCTTGGAAGATATTGAATTTTGGATTTTTCGATTTGTAACTTTTTGCCCCAGTCTCCCCTACTTAGAAATATTTCTGTAAATTAATATTCTTTCACTTATAACTATATGAATTTATGAATTCAAAGAAAAGATGTATTTATTTTTATTCGTTTTTTGCTTCGACCACTACAATAACTCTAAAAAATTCCAATAAAGCTGATAACAACGAATACATCTTACCAATTACTTTGATCTTTTTTCGGTTTTTTTGAAATATAAAAAAATATAAGGAGTTAAAAATATAACTTTTATATGCATTAGGGTAACTAGGTACAACATTTAAACCACATTTTCTGACATTTTCATTATAAATTCAGCCCCTGAGACTTTATTTTCGGAGACCCTTTTCAATTTATTTCAAAATCCTTTTAAAAAAAAACATATTCTTAGGAATAGATTCATCTGAAATCCAAAAACCAAATATTTCCTGTTAGCGGATGAGTCAAACTAGTCTTTTAACGAAGGATTTCTGGAGAAAAAAATGCAATTTGAATTTTACACCGCGTTTCGTCTTCTAGAATAAGTTGTCATCAAGTAACGATAAATTTCTTCGTTCAAGGATTAACTTAATTCATCAGCTAACAGAAAATATTTAGGTTTTGGATTTCAGATGAACCAAATTCGAGAAATCTTGTGCACCGAAAAGTTTTTTTTTTTTAAATCTCCAAAAATCTGGTCTAAATGGATGTAATTTTAAAATTTTTAAATGAAAATTTTAGGAAATATAGTTTAAATATTGTGCTTTTTTATGCCTAAGAATTTGAATCAGGACATTTTGTTATTATATTTAAAAAAAGTTTTTTAGTTTTCTTGACCAACGTAACCCCTTAACCCTAAACCTACTCTGAAAAAAATGTTTTGTCAAATTAACAAGACAAGTTTGTAAAAGGGATGTTCTTCCATACAGAATATGGAAAAGTTTTATCAAATCGGTGGCCAACTGGATCTTGTTAAAAGTTTGTCAAAAGGGTGTTTTTTCATGTGAAATACAAGAAAAAGTTTTGTTAAATTGGTAAATACCATTCTTTTAACAAAATTTCAACAAAATCCATTTGTTCGTTTAACAAAACATTTTTTAATAGAGTATCAAGACCGGTTAAATTGATCGGTTTAAAAACTTTTTAAAATTAACAAATATTTAAACGCTAAAACGTCGTTATCAAACTTTATGAATTTCTTAAAATACGCATGTAATATAATTTTTCAATGTTTCATTCTAATTTTTTCCTCTTTTTCAAGAAGAATTTGTTTAGCATCCTACCTATCGTGGTCTGTCATTTGACCGAGTGCGCTAGGAAAAACGAACAATTACGGTCGTTAGGTTTAGTTTTAACAGAACATATGATAGCCTTTAGAAAATTCTACCGTTCAAGTACGAGTTTAACTCATCAGCTAATAGGAAATATTTAGTTTTTTTTAAACTTTTAAATGAAAATTTCAGAAATTAAATACTGTACTATTATGTACTTATGGCTCCGGCACACCTTTTAGATCAGGAAAATTTCATAAAGTCGAAATTCGCATCCTTTTCTTTCTCAAAATCTATTGCATCAGTTTATTCCATTCTTTGTCACTCTTCTTCTTCTTTTAAACATCGTAACAAATTAAATTTAGCTCTCAGTCGAATTTGAAGTTCGAACGAATGAGATAGACATACGCAAAACGTTTGAGAGAGAAAGAGATGTGAATTTTGATTTAATGAAATTTTACTGATCTAAAAGGTGTGCCGGATCCATTAAGAACTAAGTTTAAAATAAAAATTTGTTTGCTTGAATAAAAATATATAGAATATGGTGTTTTCCAGTTTTTTGACCCACGTAACCCCTTAGAAAACACCATTTAATGAACAGCGTTAACAAATTAGGGTAAGTGTGCCAAATTTCGCCATAGTTGCATGCAAGCGTCAAAGTCTCAAGTTTGAAATGTAATATTTTAAATACAAATTGATTTTCTTATTCTTTCTTCTGAAAGAGTGTTGATTGGAACCTTGTAAGGAGTTTACCGTCTTTATTTACTCTAAAATCATTCTTAATACATTTTAAAATGAATAAAAATGTAGACATAGCTTTGGTGTCCTATTTCGGCCACCTTCATTCTCACAGTTCCTTGCCCTTCGGGAATTTTTCCAATATCTTTTTAACGTCATCTCGTTTGTTGAAGCTACACTTTTTGTTATTCTTTTGCATTGTATAATCTCTAGAGTACGTAAAATCTAAAAGTTCATGGAAATTCGAGGAACAAAAAAGGTGGCCGAAATTGCAAGCTGGCCGGAATTTGGCACACTTACCCTAAAGCTCTTTAGTTTTACAAAGTAATATCTTTCAGTTGCCATTATACATATTTTTGTAGAAATATTAATTATTGGTTCCTCACAGATATTAGGATGAAAAATAAAATTTTGTAAATCAATTAATCTATTTTAAAATTTTTTTTAGCAGGAAAACGCATTATCTTTAAGGTTTAGAAGGAAGAATTCAGTTAAATGTAAATCCTAGGAATTTACGTTACGTATATATGATCTTCTAAACCTCAAAGAAGGAGTTTTTTAAATCAATTTTCTGACCAGATTTTTTTCTCGCCATATGGGAGGGTTTGTGTATAATGATCCCATGAAATTTTGCAGAAGGTTTCCCATCCCTTTGAAAATTTGTTTAAAATGACTTATCGATGAGGAAAATCCCTTGTCCTTGCCCTAAAGAAGCCTAGAAGGGCTGCATGTTGAAGTTAATTTTCGCAAAAAGCCATGGGCTGGGGAAATTGCAGAGGAGTTGCCGGAAAAGTGGGTCAAATGGCAGGGGATTGCATGTGAAATGCACACGAATCCTCGACCGAGTTCAATGCTCACAGAAAATTGATGGGATTTGTATTTGGTAGGAATTTGAGGAATTGCTCAATCAATCGCGTCGCTGTTTTGACCTCAGTAGTCAGTATCAGGTGCGTCTGCTGCGCCTCACAGCGACATCGGCAGACAAGAACTTCGAGAGGAGCCCCTACAAGATCCTCCAGTGTCGGAAGGCAACAATTGTACGGACAACTCTAAAGAGACGCCACTTTCAGCTCATTTTTATTGTCCAGCACATAATTAGGCTGATGCTGGGAGTTGCACATCAAACGGATGTCATCCTCGATGGAGCCTTGCTCCTCTGTACCCTGCACAATGACACCACAGAACAATTGGCTCAGAGTGCGAAGCAAAATGAAGGAGCTGCTGTTTGCAGTAATACCTTCGCTGGGCTCATGTCTCAGCCCAGGAAGATCGATATGGGCGCTGTTCTGCAGACTCTCTCAAAGCGTCGCAGCGAACAGTGTTGCCTGGCACTCATTGGATGTCTCCTGGCTACATGTAGAGTTGAAATGAGTATTCCCAGTGCTGATTCAGACACCTCAAGTGTGGAGATCTTGAGAGCTCTCACGAGCCATTTGCAATCTCCACTGGGAGGTGCCACATCTCCCTCTAGGCGTGCTGCCACGATTCCTCCCAGTGACTCTGAGGATCCCACTGGGAAGTTCTTTGACAACTTGGCTCTTGAGATGCAGCAAAGTCATGCTCATGTGGAGCCAGAGGGGAATCTTCTGCTTGAACGACTAATTGCAGATGAAGAAAATTTTCAAGCCAGCATCCTGCTCAAATGTCTCAAGCTGTGCCCATCAGTCTTTGGTGAGTTCATAAATAGAGTAAATTAATCTATTAATCTTTTTAACCCTTTAAGGACGATTGGAACACCGGTGTCCCATAAAGAAAATATTTTTTTCTGAAAACCTGAAGTTATTTATTTCTTATGTTTGTACGTAATTGCAAAGTAGAAGGTTGAAGGAATCTAGGATATTTTTTGCAAGTCTCCAACTATTTGCTATATACAGAAAAAAATATTTTGTAAAATTGTTCGTAAATGTTTGTGAAATCCTATGGCAGACTTACGAAATGCTCGTGAATCATATAACCCACAAACAAGTTCGTAAAAT
The DNA here is from genome assembly GCF_024763615.1 of Phlebotomus papatasi. Taxonomy (NCBI): domain Eukaryota; kingdom Metazoa; phylum Arthropoda; class Insecta; order Diptera; family Psychodidae; genus Phlebotomus; species Phlebotomus papatasi. Next base: position 94,709,838 of record NC_077222.1, on the reverse strand, counting down.
TTTGTACTTTTTCACAAACATTGTTCGTAAAATGATCATTTGACGAACATTTTTTGTACTTTTACAAACATTTGTTCGTAAATGTTTGTAAACACACAAAAAAATGTTCGTAAAATTTTGTCATTTGTTCGAATTTGTTCGTAAATGTTTGCCAAAACACAAAAATTTACGAACAAATACGAACAAATGACAAAATTTTACGAACATTTTTTTTATGTGTTTACGTACATTTACGAGCAAATGTTTGTAAAAGTACAAAAAATGTTCGTCAAATGATCATTTTACGAAAAATGTTTGTGAAAAAAGTACAAAACTTTACGAACTTGTTTGTGGGTTATACGATTCACGAACATTTCGTAAGTCTGCCATAGGATTTCACAAACATTTACGAAAAATTTTACAAAACATTTTTTTCTGTGTATAGTAAATTTTTAAGCTAAAAAATGGCGAATTTTTAAATTCTCATAATGAAAATTAATTTTAATTATTTTTTATACTTCCAATTGTTTTTAAGCAAAACCGTTTAGAACAAGAAACTACAATACTCAAACATAATTTTTCTCTTTAGAGTGAACATTATCTATCATTGGTATCATCACAAAAATTACTTAATTTTTTTTAGCTAGTTTTGTCCCTATTGTTCATAGAGACGAAAAATACCCCAATCAGATTCTGTTGGCTTTTCGAAGGTTAGATGTAAGACGTTTTACAAGTTTTGTTTATCGGTTTTATTTTTATTGCTGATTTTCGGTCAGCGAAAACCAAGGCAACCTCACTTGAAAAAGTGTACAAAATTTAGGAAAAAAAAGAAAACAAAAGGTTTCGGAAAGAAAAAGAAAAAAAAGAAAGAAAGAAGAGCAAAGGAAAAAAAATGAGAAAATGTTTAAAAATTTGTATTTGAATTTAAAATACTAAAAAAATCACAAGCCTAATCAATTCTTACTTGGTTAATTATTTCTTTTATGTTGAAATTCACTGATATAAGAGTTTAAACACTTATCATCTAAATTCCTAGAAGAAATTTCTGAATGATATTGGTGTCTGAGCACAAAATGTCCACCTTGGTAACATCTAAAACATATCCAAAAATGAAAAGTATCCATAGTTTAGTTCTTGAGATATTCCCAAAAGAGTGGTTTCTGAAAGATTCAAGAAATGGAGGAAAGCCCAAGGAAAATCGCAATCAATGACGAAGAGCTAAATTTCCAATTTTTGGTCCTTATGCACAAAATACGGAAAATTTTAAGATTGGAAAAGGACACGCTTGTAAACAAAGTACAACTCCAAAGAAGTTTTTATAAAATAAATAAAATCCAGCTGAAAAATGAAGAATTTTTTTATAATAAGAAAAAAGATAAAGAAGGAAAAAAAGAAAATAAAAAAGAAAAAAAGAAAGAAAAAAAGATGTGTACAAATTTCTTAAAGTAATGTACCCTTGGCGAAAACTGTCTCGTCGTTAAAGGGTTAATAGGCATTTCAGAACTGATCCTTATTCTCAGATTAAGATTCTGAATTTTAAAGTATAAAATGTGCCCATTTCTTCAAACGTTTTAAGCAAAATGCAACAAGCTTAATTATTTTTAGTGTTTAGGTAAATCATAAAGAGCTTTAAATGTTTTAAATACTAAAAAATTTATAATTAACTTAACCCTATTAGGGGTAAATTAAGCTAATTCAAAACCTGTTCCAAATGGAAATTTTTCGCTACTCCAAATGGGAACATCATTGTTTTCACGATAAATATAGTACTAAATTACTATATTTCCTATATGTATCACAGTTTTATTATTTAGTTAATTTTGCTCCAAATAAAGCGAAAATCCATTCATATTCACAATTTTTAATTTGTTAATTTCTCAGAAAAATTAAAAGTGTACCTTTTCCCCATCGAATTTTTCATCGATCGACCATATTTTCCAATGAAAAACACAATGAGGTGACTGTTGTTTATTCGTATTGTTTAATATTTAATGTCACATTTCTGGATAATTTTAGTTAAATTAAGTGCTAATCTTTATTGTTAATAGTACGTGAAGTTTTCAAATGAAATAGGGTAAGTGTGCCAAATTTCGGCATAGTAGCATGCAAGCGGCAATGTCTCAAGTTTGGAATGTAACATTTTTAATAAAAATTGATTTTTTTATTCCTTCTTTTAAAGGCGTATTTCTTGGAACCTTGTAGACTGTTTATCGTCTTTATTTACTCTAAAATCATTCCTAATAAATTTTAAAATGAATAAAAATGTAGACATTGCATTGGTGGCCTATTTCGGCCACCTTCATTCTCATAGTTCCTTGCACTTCGGGAAATCTTCTAATGCCTTTTTCATATCATTTGGTTTGTCAAAGCTACATTTTTTGTTATTCTTTTGTATTGTATAATCTTTAGAGTAAGTAAAAATTAAAAATTCATGGAAATTCGAGGAACAAAATAGGTGGCCGGAATTGCAAGCTGGCCAGAATTTGGCGCACTTACCCTAATTACCTATTTCGTGAACAAAAAGGGTTTTTCTGAAGTGTCTGCAAATGCTTCAATAGGAAACCCCGGAAATATTATTTTTTTAGAGTGATTTTCCTATTGTTTAAGATGGGAAAGGAGAAAAGATCAGGACTGAGAACAAATCCTGCACTCACAAGCAACTCAACAAGGTTTTGGAAGCCTTTCGTCGCGGTTTCACTTACACTGTTTGTCTCCATTTAGAAACTTTCCCTTGTCTCCATTTGGATTAATATGTTTCCAATAGAAGCATTTTGCACTTGTGTGTTGTTCTTGTATTTATGAAGTTTTCAAATTATATCTAAAGAATTTTCACTAAACAGTAACATTCTAGAAAGTCAAGGAGCAGATTTATGTAATTCTCTTCAGAAAAATATGAACTTAATGTGTTGAATCTTCTGTCAAAGTTAAAGCGTCTGGAAATGGTTTTGAATTAGGACATTTACCCTAATTTTTCATATTCTGTAAAGTTTTTAATTCTCAGTCAATCGGGGAACGTAGTAGGAATAAAATAATTTAGATTTTAGATTAAGGGCAGAATCACATTGACAATAAAATGCTCGCCCTAGCCTCACCGTATTTCGTTAATTTACACATTTTCATTGCAATTGTATTACCTTATCTCATACTCGGTGGCACTTAAGTGAAAATAATATAAGAAAATTAAAGAAATAAAAAGAAAATTCGATAAACGGTGAGCAAAAAAAAACTGTACAATTAATTCCTCTTGCTCACCGTTTATCGAATTTTCTTCTTTTTTTTATTTCCTCATATTATTTTCACCTAGTGCCACTGAGTATGAGATAAGGTAATACCGGTAATCGAGAATTTGCGTAAGAATTGCAATGAAAATGCCTAAAGTACCGAAATACGGTGAGCATTTTACTGTCAATGTGATTCTGCCCTAAAGTTTTAATTACAACTGGATAATGCTTATTTCATATGGTAAAATTTAGAAAGGCGGACTCTTAAGAAAATATTTTATATTTTTTAATTTAAAAATTAAAAAATGCTCCTATCTGAGCAAAGGTACATTTGCAATAGGAGGTCACTTGTAAGGGTTTTAGTTTTAAGGAGTTGTCGAACGAGTTGTTCGAATTCGTTGATCGATCTTCTGGTGCTGTTCGGGTTTTTGCAAATTATCCCATTTAGTTATTGTCTAATTTGAAGTGATACAGAAATTTTATTTAACAAAAAATTAAAAGCATTCAAAATTTCTTCGAAATATTTATTGAACAAATAAAGACACAGACGTATTACAAATGAAATAAGATAAGATAATAAGACCCAACCTTTTGTTTATATATATATATCCCATATATCTCTAATTTCTTAATTTTTGCTAAAACATTATCAATCGTCTTATCATTTTTGACATTTTTGATTATAACTTTCTCTGAATACAGAGATAACATTTTTTAAATTTTTTTCTTAAGTTTGCTACAAATATTGCTATTATGTTTCAATTTTTGATAAGGAATTTACTTCTTTAGGAAAACCAGTGATAAGGCTGGATAAGCTTATGGTAGCTGAGATTCTTTACAGGTGAATTGAATTTTGGGGGTAAAGAATGGCATCGCGTAAACTGTTCTCGGCGGTCGAAATGGATAAAATTGACTCGACGCGATTCTTTACCTCCAAAATTCAACTAACAATCGAATTTTCACGCATTCCGAGCTGCAAGCACTCCGAGTTGCACGCATTTCGAGGTAACCCGTAAAGAATCTCAGCTACCATAAGCTTATCTGGGCTTATCACTCGTCATTTTCTATTTTAAATAGTCTGAGTGGAGAAGGCCCACAAAAGAAAAAAAAAGTTCATTGAAATCGATTAATAAGCATTAAGGCGTCTACACATTGGAGCTATTTTCGTCAAAAATTGCGTTTTTGACAGAAATTTGACGTTTCCCCCTACAACGCTGCAGGGAATTTCCTTCAAAAAAGCAATTTTTGACAAAAATTGCTCCCAATGTGTAGAGGCCATTAGAGTTAGTGTCCGGTCCATATGGATATAGTAAGGGGCGGGGTACAGTGGGTTGGGGTAGGGACGGATGGGACCCATCTTCAGAAAATTTCATCAAAATCGCTTCATAAATACCGAAGATATGGTCTGGTCAAGATATTTTTAATTATAGCTCAGGTCAGGGAACATCGATGGAGGAGTGCGACCCACCGTTGGGAAGGTCTCGACCTTAGCTATAACATATTAAAATTTAAAGAAAAAGCGTCGTCTAGTATAGAAATATTCGAGATGGATTAATCGAAAATCGATTTTTCGATTAATCGGACATTCGAATAAATCGTATGAAATTGGGGTGTCATAAGAGTTGTAATACTCCACGAGAGCTTTCCAAAATACCAAAATTTTTGAAATTCCGATAATTAGAACCGGAGATATGTCCATTTTAAAATAGAATTTTTGACTCCTTTTAGCTCGGGTCAGAGGGATCGAGTCCAGGTACCTTAAGTTTGGTACTGATCGAAAGCTTTTAGGCCCAGATACTAAAATTTAAGATCGATCGATACCATAGGGGCTGAGTTATTGAAAAAACAAAATTAATGGTATTCCAAAATGGCGGAAGGGAGGTGGGGGGTGGGTACACAGTAAAAAAATGTGTAAAATTTTACTACTATAATAGTGCAAAATCGACCATTTTAGTTGTTTAATTTAAAAATGTTTTAAAAAATGCACAATAATTTGGTAATTTATTGTCACGTGATTGAAAATTACCACTATTATAGTTGAAAAAATTTCAATAGCGTTGTATAATTTGAAAATGTGTAAAATTTTAACACTATAATAGTGTGAAATCGGATAAATTAATTATTTAATTGCGATCTGTGTAAAATTTTTCACCATTATAGTCATAAAAAAATTTCAACAATGTTTTGTAATTTAAAACTGTTGAAAAATTCTAAAAATTACCACTATTATAGTATGATTATAGTTTTTCATATTATTATAGTGTGAAAAAATACACAACTTTATGGTATTTTTTGTCACATGATCAAAAATTAACACTATTATAGAGGATCCCGAGTACAGGAAAAAAAACATTACAAATGTCTAAAAAGGCAAGAAAAACTAACATAAACGAAATGATATGAAAATTCAACAATTTTTGAGTTTACACACAAAAATTCAACAATTTTCAAATTCAACAATTGAAATTCAACAACTTTAAATTAAACAATTTTAAATTAAACATTTTTTCCAAATTTAACACTATAATAGTGGTGTGAAAGATTACACACTATAATAGTGTTAATTTTTTTTACTGTGTAGATCTGACATCACCTACTTCTAGCCACCCATCGACATTTAACTTTTGCCGGAAACCGCTTATCTATAACTCTCCGTTCTCTCTCCAGAAGTGGTTATACGACGGACGGACGGACGGACGGACGGATGGGACGTCTACGATAATCGATTTTTAACATAAATAATATTCGTGTCAAAACGTGTAAATCAAAAATTTGGATCCGATCTGACGAGGTCGGATTTCACCTGTGACCACAAAAGCTGAGATTGTAAAGAATCTCAGCCAAAATAAATTTTCATACGTGATGTTATTGGTTTTCTACATGTAGGACAATTTTCTACTTTAGAAGCACAGGATGAGCATGTTAGAATGTGGCCACAGGGTATAAAGACAATATCGTATGTTTTTTCGAAACAAATTTTACACATTTTACTGTTTCTGTGAGATACACTTTCTGCTGATGTTGGTCTCGTTTTCGGAAGTGTTGAAGATGAAGTATTTGATGTTGATGGTCCAGCTCCTTGGTTCGTGCTATTGCTTGGGATGTTTCCGTTAAATTTTGCTTTCGCACGCTCAATGAGTTCATTTCCTTTGAACTCCTGAAGAAACTCACAATCACTAAAACGATGAGCATGAACTTCCCAAGGACAGTCATCGGCTTTCCATCCTGATACACTTCCTCCACAGCAAAAACAAGTTACCTTATCACCCTTTTTTGCGTTGAAAAATCCTGCATTGCATAACTCATAGGGAGTTTTCTTGGAATTCCATCCACAATGTTGAAAGGTACGATAACGTAATTGGTAATTATTGTATTTTGAATGTAAGCAACATTCTGATCTATCCATTTCAATATTTTCAGTGAATGTGTAAAGATGAAGTTCAACGGTATGTCCATCTCTATTTATTCGCACTACTGTATCGTCACATCCGGTACAAAAATCAGTTGTAGCACTCAGAAGAACAGCATCGAGCTTTTCCGGTTCTAAAGGAACATTATCATATGCACGTAAATTCAGTAATGGACATTGAGAATTCACTAGGTAATGAGATGCTAAAGTATCATCGCATGGTTCCCAATCAGTGAACATGCCATTACAGAAAGCACATTTCAAAGAATCTGGATACGCCCAGAAGTATAAACCGAGCATCGCGAGTTCATGTTTATCCTTAAAGCTCACGTTCCAGTGTTGGAAAGTTTTTAGTCGATTTCTTTCATAATTTAAATCCAGTGAACTATTGTCAATATTATCGAGAAAGCCTGAGAGGAGTCTGAAGTCATAAGGATCCATCAGAAAATATTTATGTTAGAGAAAGGCTAAGAAAATTTCAATGCTTCCAATAAAATTTAATTAACTTTTCGACTTTTCAGTTAATTTCGACTATCTTGGTTGATAAACTGTATTGAACTGCTAATTCTTCTGCTCTTCACTAAGAAAATACAAATTGTTATCAACATTATATTAATCTTATCATTTTTTTTTATTTTTGATAATATTTATCCATAAGTACATAACTAAGAAGTATTACGGACATCGTTCATGCTATCTCCCGTGTCAGGTCAAGTGCCGTTGGGTGTGATGGCATTTCCCTTGACTTCTTAAAAATTCTTCTCCCGGTGATCACTTCAGTGCTCACTAATATCTTCAATCACATCCTTACAAGTTCAACTTACCCAGATACTTGGAAGCGGGCCCTTTTGGTTCCAATTCCCAAAATTTCTAATCCCAAATCTCCTTCTGACTTTAGACCTATTAGCCTTCTCCCTGTCCTTTCAAAAGCTTTTGAATTTATTCTGCATGAACAAATCTCTCAACATCTGACTGACAATGGCTTTCTCTGTGATTTTCAATCGGGTTTCCGAAAGGGTCACAGTACTACCTCCGCACTTCTCAAGGTAAATTATGACATTTCTTCAGCTATTGACCGTGGTCGTTTTGTGATTCTAGTTCTTCTAGATTTCACTAAGGCCTTTGATAGTCTTCCTCACAATTTCCTTTGCTACAAGTTGTGTACCTACTACTGTACCTACTACGGGGTAGCAGTTTGGTGCTACCCCGTGTTTGGTGGTGCCCCAGTTTCCCCTATATTTCGTCCAAACATCATTTTTTAACTGCTCGAACTCCAAGAGAGAGCAGTTTTCACAATTCACTTTTTTTTCAAATTCTCACCATCCTGGCTGGTAAACGGTAAGAGATATTGACTTCCGGTCCTCGGTGACCCCCCCACAAGTCAGCATGTTCTAAAGGACTAACTTACCTAAATTACCTCCACCCCTTCTAACCCCTCCAAAAACATGTTTTTTTTACATTGCAAAAAATTGTCCCAAACGATTTCAGTGATTTTCGGGTATGTTTTGCAGTTAGTCGAGCTGAACATTTCGTCCTTAGACACCTTTCACCGGTTAATTCGCCATCTTGAATTATTCAAGGTCAAAGGTCAACCATCATGGAGGGCATATTTTTCAATGGATATGGTTAAATTTAGATTTATTTGAAATACAAACATTATTTTCTTGATGAGTGTTTGTGGCCCGTTCTCCGCTCTATAACTTTGTGTTCTGAAGCCTTTTTCTATTATCCGACTTTAGCACTGTCCGAATTTAAGGACTGTCTGACTTTTACAAAATTACGCTTTTAAAATTTTGTGCGATTTTTAGGATGTCTATCGGGTGATTTATAAACTGATATAAATCGGGATTTGAAAGATACAATTCCGAAGCGAAAGAAAACTTCTTGGTATGTAGACTCCATCTCTTTTTTTTAACCCTCTAACGGTGTTTTCTTTAATATGCGAAAAAAAGTTCTAAAACAATGTTTTCTAGGATAATTATGATCCAATAAAGTCGAAAAACCCGTCCATTCTTCATTATCTCTTTTAGTTTATGCGCTAGGTGAGAAAATATAAATTTTTTTTGAAACTCTTTTTGCTTCTAAAATTCACATTCTTAGTTTTTTCAAATTTTTAAAATAAAATATACAAAGTAGAATGCGATATCTTTCAGTAAAAAATAAATTTATTTTAGTCAGATAACTTTAAATCGGTATTTTTATGGAAATTGGAAATGAGTTTTTTTGCACAAATATTTTTTGTTGCTTTTTCTCTGACCTGTCACACAAAACTGGGAATAACAACAAAACGAAGAGTCAAAATGAGTTCAAACTTTCAAGAGATGTTTACAAGACTATTACCGAGGACACTATAGCACTTTTAAATAAATAAAACCTTTATTGTCGCTGTAAATGTGATTTTTGTGAAGACCGCCTGGAGGCGGTCTTACCCGTTAGAGGGTTAATTCTGAACCCAACTGCATCGGTCACAATGCGGTGATGGATCGGTAAAGTAACGGTAATAGATTTATTTTGAAAATACTGTTTTTCGCACTTTTTTAGTCTTTTGACCAATATAAAATTCAAACGGTAATAGATATCAACTTCTGGTCTTCAATGACCCCTTCTCAAATGACATTACCTCGAAAGTAATCTCTTTAGTTTTTCCCCTCCCCCTTCATGCGCCCCCTATCCCCCTAAAACAGAGGTGTGCAAGAAACCGTTGAAACCGAATTAACGTCAAATGAAACATGTGCGTCAATGGTCAAAACGCTACTATAACAAACTTATTTTGACGTTAATTCGGTTTCAACGGTTTCTTGCACACCTCTCTCTGCCCTAAAATACGTAAAAAATGAGGTTTTTCTAACATTGCAAAAAATTGGTACTAGCGATTTCAATGATTTTCGGATATGTTATGTTGATAGTCCAGCTGAACATTTCGTCCTCAGACACTTTTCACCAGTTAATTCGCCATCTTGAATTATTTAAGGTCAAAGGCCTTATTTTCTCCCGTTTTGTTCAATTCATTAATTAAAGGCTTAATGATTTTTTGAAAACCTCTTCTTGAACAATTTTCAACTTCAATCTGGTTTTGAGGTGATTTATAGATAAATTTAATTCGAGAGTAATTTTATATGCACCAGAAAAATTTGCGAAAATGAATATAAGGCAGAGCTCTTTCTCGGAAGTTCGAGCAGCTCGCAAAGCCTTGGACGCTTTGCCACCCCTTTTGCTCAGATTATGCCATCTATCCGATTTTGGCGTTTTAGTGTAAAAAAAAAAGATATTTTTACACAATAACGCTGCGAAAGTACGCAGGTGCTGATATGACCATTTTTACTCGACTATATTATTAAAAATAAGCTTTAAAAGAATTTTTTTACAAAATTCAATTATTCTTTGATATTGCCGTATAGTTCGTCACATGGACAAAAAGTCCGCTTAATAAAATAAGAATTGATGAAGATAAGGTAAAAATTTTGGCAATAATGTTAAAATTAATCGCCTTAGTGTGCAGCTAATCCAAGAGAAGAGTTTTTACATAATAAGTTATACTTCGGTCGAGAAAATTTTTATTATTCGTACTTATTCAGTTTCCTAGAGAGGCTAAATATTACTGAAAAAACCAACGTTTATTTTTTTTTTGTAGACAAACAGTCATCCAAGGAGGACATGGTGAAGTGGATCAATCGCGGTACCAGGAATCTCTGGACTCAGGTTGGCAGTACATTGGAGCACGTTGTACTCTGGTGGAGCAGTGCTCCTTTGGCATGTCAGCCTCCCAGTCATACAAAATACCTCAGGGATTGGTTGCTAATGATCCAGCCGGATGATGCTCCAGAGCCCATTCTATCTACTCTGAGAGGCCTCGGAGAGACACTCACGATGTACGTGACCACAACGACGTGGGATAAACAATTTCGCTTGGCTCTTGTGTCCTCAACCCTTCCCATTGACTTCCTCTACGACAACTGCCCCGACTTCCTGCCACAAAATGCAATGACTGCTGCCCAGAGAGCTACAGGGACCGTGGCAGGGAGTCTCTGGTGCGACGTCCTGTCCACTTTGACAATTTTCAGCAACAGTTGCGATCAAGGCACAATTCCCAATGAGCTACCTCTAGTTGAGCAGATTCCCATTCTCCATCGTCTCGATCACTCCATCCACTCCATGAGACTCTGGGCAGCTGAAAAGGCTAAAGCTCTCTGTGCTGATTGGAACATGAAGATGTTCTTCAGAGTTGTTCATCGGGATGTTGGAATGTGTCTTGACCATCTTAAGGATCTCAGAGTGCCTCAACTTGTGCCTCCTGATCCTTTGGAAGTTCATATTCAAGTTTGTGTCTCCTTGAGAGCCAAACTCGTCTCGGAGATCAAGATCAACATCGAGAAGTTAAAGGTGAATTGAAAAAAGGCATTTTTCTTAATTTTGTAATAATTTTATTCTTGACTTATTCAGCAAACTGCTGCCCAATGCATTGTTGTACTCTCATCTGTATGCTCTACAACTAGCCTGGCCACTCTCAGTCTTTGTTTTCCTCCTGTTAAATTCTGGCAGACAGAATTTCTTCAGGAGAAGTCAAATGATTACGTGGCTGAATTTCTAGGTAAGTATTTTAACTGCTCGAACTCCAAGAGAGAGCAGTTTTAACAATCGTGTATTTTTTCAACTTCTATCCATTCTGGATGCCAAACGGTAAAAGATATTAACTTCCGATCTTCGGTGACCCCCCCCCCCACAAGTCAACATTCTCTATCGAACGAACTTACTTAAATTACCTCTCACCCCTTTTATCCCCTCCAAAACCATGTTTTTTTGACTTGGCAAAAATTTGCCCTGGCAATTTCCTTCATTTTTGGATATGTTTTGAAGGCAATCCAGCTGAACATTTTCGTCCTTCGACACCTATTACCGAAAAAATCGCCATTTTGAATTATTCAAGTTCACAGTTCAACCACTCTTGAGGGCCAAATTTTCAACGGATTTGGTTAAATTTGGACTTTTTTGAAAGATCTTTTAATTCTGAACCCGACTGCATCGGTCATAATCGGTGATGGATCGGGAAAGTAACGGTAATAGCTCTATTTTAAAAATACTGTTTTTCGCACTTTTTCAATCTTTTGACCCATTTAAAATTCAAACGGTAAGAGGTATCAACTTCCGGTCTTCAATGACCCCTCCTCAAATGATCTTATCTCAAACCCAACCTCTTTATTTTTCCTCCCTCCCCTTTCATGCGTTCCCTGTCCCCCAAAAATAAGCCAAAAATGAGATTTTTCTAATTTTGCAAAAAATTGGCCCTGACGATTTCGTTCATTTTTGGATATGTTTCAGAGGTAGTCCAGCTAAATATTTCGTCCTTAGACACCTATCACCGGAAAAATCGCCATCTTGAATTATTCAAGTTCAAAAGCATAATTTTCACCCGATTTGGTGAATTTATTAATTAAAAGGTTAATGACTTTTTGAAATCCTCTTCTTGAACAATTTTCAATTTCAAGCTCGTTTTGAGGTGATTTATAGACAAATTTAATTCTAAAATAATTTTATATGGTCCAGAAAAATTTGCGAAAAGAAATATAAGGCAGAGCTCCTTCTCGGGAGTTCGAGTAGCTCGCAAAGTCTCGAACGCTTTGCCACCCCTTTTTCTTTGGAACATTACTTTTCTTTTTTCAATTCATTTCAGAGGTTATTTATAAATAAGAGGTTATGTTGAATATAACCTAATTTGTTCTCAGATAAAAAAATCCGGTAATCTTTGGCTAAGATTTCAATCCAAGACTTCCAATTTAATAATTGATAATTGGCTTTATTTTCATTCATGCTCAATAAGTTATTTTGAAAAGTTTTAGGTTATATTATATTGAACTTAACCTCAAAAATCAATTTTAATACAGTAGACTATCTCAAATTCAGGCATTTGGAACCGAAATGTCAATCGAATTAGAGAGAAATTCGGGCATGATTTTTTTTTTTGAAATGCAATGATTTTTTGTTTACCTTGTATTTATATTAAATTTACATGCTTATATTAATAGTAAATTTTATGAAAGCCCCTTAATAATGCAAAATCACATTACAACTGAGTATACTGTATTTCGTGCGACAAAAGAGAGTTTTTCCGCCCAGAGGGATTTTCTATAAGTATTTTAATCCCGAAGAAAAATAAATTGATTAAAATTTCTTCATAATTTAAATAAAATTAATTCTAACCTCAAAACAAAGAAAAAACATAGTGAATATTAAAAATGTTATTTAAAGTCATTATTGCGTGAAACTTTGAGCAAGATTTTGAATGAAATATTCAGATTGTTGAATAATTGAGTAAACTTGAGAGTAAAGTTGAAAATGCCCTTTTTTGAGGTATTGGGCCTCATTCTCTAATTCTGCAAGAGAAGTGAGGTTCTGTTTACACCAACTTGCAAGATAACCTGCAAGTTTTTTGGGATATTTTGTGTGGTGTAAACTGGTAATTTTGTCGTCCGGATGCAAGTTTTATTGCAAATTAAAGTATTTGGTAGTGAAGTAAAGTGAAATTAGTAAGTTTTGCTGGTAAATAATGAGTTTTGTGTGACCCCAAAATTTACTGTAAAGATAACCTCTTTGGGTCTACCAGTTAGAATTATTTTTTTAAAATACAATAAATTCAGCAATTTGGGGCACTACAAATCTTAGAAAACGTACTTTTATGCATCTGTAGGTGTTTTTCTTGATGTTTTGTGGCGATTTATCAATATTTTTTACCCAAAACCTCACAAATTTCCATTGCTCGTTTCACCTAAATTCCTGGGTTTTTCTCGTCCGGGACACTAGTAGACACTAAATGGGGCCACCACAATGACTATTGGCTCTTAAAAATGCTTTCCGGAAAGCTTTCTTGCACATAAATTACAAAATTTGAATTGGTAAATATAACCTCACAATTCACTAAAAACACTGAGAAAAATCTGCATGAAAAATTGTTCCGACGGCGTCCGTGGACTAATGCGGAGAAAAATTGGACAATTGCAGAGTGTGTCGCTATGTTATCTATAGACACTAAATAAAACCATAAATTATTTTTAAACCATGTCACATTTTATTAACATTTTAAATTCTAATTTTTAAAATAATTTTTTGTCTAATTATTTTTTAATTATTCAATTCAATTCAATATATTTCTCCTCTTATAATGCTTGGTTGCGGCTGTCGCCGACATACTACGACTGATCTCATCAGGTAAACGGCAGAAACCCTGAATCATAGATCGTTTTATTTATTTATTTATTTTTTAATTTATAATAATTAATTATTTATTTATAATAAATAATTATTTAATTAATTACATTTCAAAACACAATAAAAAAAAATATTTAATTAAAAGATGTGTAACTATTGTATTTATTTTAATAATTTTCAACATGCAGATGACGGACATTTTAAGACAATCATTGGATGATTTACACTGAGGGTTTATAAGAGCCAGCATACAGTTGTGAAAGCTTAACTAGAGATAGCAACTCTGAATCTCTTACATGCGATGAAAATTATATTTGTTATATATGTAGATATATTTTTATCCTTTTAACAAAAGTTGAAGACACTAATGGCCTGTGTATATACTAGAGAAATTTAAGGCAAAAATTAGTTTCGAGAAATCTTTGTAAAATTGCCTGCACGCATTGGTGAGGATTTTTGACAAAAATGTGTATTTTTGAAGAAAAATAATCTAATATGTAGGCAGTTTCTTCAGAAACAGTATGCAATACGAAGTATTTTGCATCAAAAAGAGGTGGCAAAGTATTTCCAGCTTTGTGAAATGCTTGATCTTACAAATTAGAACTATTAGATGAGCACATATATTCTGTCAGTAGAAGAGGTTGAAAGTTTGGAGTAGTATATATCAGCTCCTGATGAGCATAATTGGATGAGTGAACTATTGTTGGATAGCTTGGTTCATTGGCTTTCAGAATCTGGTATATGTAATCTGCTATGAATAAACCATGGTCATCCAGAACCATTTATGTCGAAGAAGACACTTTTTGTAACGTCTTTTTTGGCCATCTACTGCTGGGACCAGGAGTGACCCACAATTCTCGCACAAGGACTGTTTGTTAGAGGAACTCAAAGGGTATAATATATGGAAGAAACTTTTTTTTTAGACATCTTACTTTTTTTTATTTATCGACTTATGCAAGAATTTTGAAGTGTTAAACGCAAGGAAAAAATGACAGAAAACCTAAAAGAGTGGTTTCTGGAAGTGAAGGTTAGACGTGGGGATGAAATTGATGTAATATTTGGATTCCTTGGATCAACTTATGGGGGAGTACTTAGAACATTTCAAGTCGATATTTTCATTAGTTTGTCCAGAAAATGATATAGAAGGATTTCTGTCATTTTTTTCTATGCGTGTAAAATGTTAAAATTCTTGCAAAAGTGGATGAATAAAAAAAGTAATATGTCCAAAAAAAGTTTCTTCCACAAATTATACCTTTTGAGTTCCTCTAACAAACAGTCCAAGTGCGAGAATTGTGGGTCACTCCTGGTCCCAGCAGTAGATGGTCAAAAAAGACGCTACAAAAAGTGTCTTCTTCGACATAAATGGTTCTGGATGACCATGGTTTATTCATAGCAGATTACATATACCAGATTCTGAAAGCCAATGAACCAAGCTATCCAACAATAGTTCACTCATCCAATTATGCTCATCAGGAGCTGATATATACTACTCCAAACTTTCAACCTCTTCTACTGACAGAATATATGTGCTCATCTAATAGTTCTAATTTGTAAGATCAAGCATTTCACAAAGCTGGAAATGCTTTGCCACCTCTTTTTTGATGCAAAATACTTCGTATTGCATACTGTTTCTGAAGAAACTGCCTACATATTAGATTATTTTTCTTCAAAAATACACATTTTTGTCAAAAATCCTCACCAATGCGTGTAGGCAATTTTACAAAGATTTCTCGAAACTAATTTTTGCCTTAAATTTCTCTAGTATATACACAGGCCATTAGTGTCTTCAACTTTTGTTAAAAGGATAAAAATATATCTACATATATAACAAATATAATTTTCATCGCATGTAAGAGATTCAGAGTTGCTATCTCTAGTTAAGCTTTCACAACTGTATGCTGGCTCTTATAAACCCTCAGTGTAAATCATCCAATGATTGTCTTAAAATGTCCGTCATCTGCATGTTGAAAATTATTGAAATAAATACAATAGTTACACATCTTTTAATTAAATATTTTTTTTATTGTGTTTTGAAATGTAATTAATTAAATAATTATTTATTATAAATAAATAATTAATTATTATAAATTAAAAAATAAATAAATAAATAAAACGATCTGTGATTCAGGGTTTCTGCCGTTTACCTGATGAGATCAGTCGTAGTATGTCGACGACAGCCGCAACCAAGCATTATAAGAGGAGAAATATATTGAATTGAATTGAATAATTAAAAAATAATTAGACAAAAAATTATTTTAAAAATTAGAATTTAAAATGTTAATAAAATGTGACATGGTTTAAAAATAATTTATGGTTTTATTTAGTGTCTATAGATAACATAGCGACACACTCTGCAATTGTCCAATTTTTCTCCGCATTAGTCCACGGACGCCGTCGGAACAATTTTTCATGCAGATTTTTCTCAGTGTTTTTAGAGAATTGTGAGGTTATATTTACCAATTCAAATTTTGTAATTTATGTGCAAGAAAGCTTTCCGGAAAGCATTTTTAAGAGCCAATAGTCATTGTGGTGGCCCCATTTAGTGTCTACTAGTGTCCCGGACGAGAAAAACCCAGGAATTTAGGTGAAACGAGCAATGCAAATTTGTGAGGTTTTGGGTAAAAAATATTGATAAATCGCCACAAAACATCAAGAAAAACACCTACAGATGCATAAAAGTACGTTTTCTAAGATTTGTAGTGCCCCAAATTGCTGAATTTATTGTATTTTAAAAAAATAATTCTAACTGGTAGACCCAAAGAGATTATCTTTACAGTAAATTTTGGGGTCACACAAAACTCATTATTTACCAGCAAAACTTACTAATTTCACTTTACTTCACTACCAAATACTTTAATTTGCAATAAAACTTGCATCCGGACGACAAAATTACCAGTTTACACCACACAAAATATCCCAAAAAACTTGCAGGTTATCTTGCAAGTTGGTGTAAACAGAACCTCACTTCTCTTGCAGAATTAGAGAATGAGGCCCATTATTAAAAAAAAAAAAACAAATCATCACAAAAATAAATATCACGGAATGTATTTATTAGAATCTATAGGAAAATCCATGTAGTAGTTCTAAAGTTCTAGGCTCATTTAAACGAGGATATTTTACTTTGTTTGAAATGTTCCTTTCGAAATTAAAATTTCTCACTGAACTTTACCTGACTTATTAGGTGAGATTCTTAACAATCTCACCTACTATAATCCTAACAAAATTTCATGTCCTCCGATCGCGCTCAAACTTGGCCAAAATGTGTTTCGCCACTTCCTGATCACGAATATATGGGGGGCTAAGTTACGTTCCCGGCCGGCCGGCCGGCCGGCCGTCCGGCCGCTCTTTGGAGCTTAATAGCTCCTAAACTAAAAAAGATATCGACTTGCGGTTTTCGGCAAAGGTTATATATCGCATGAAAATTGCAACTTGGTGCATTGACCCCCCACCCCCCACCCCTCCTTCCGCCATTTTGAAGACCCCCCTTTTTTTGTTTTCTCAATAGCTCCGCCCCTATGGCATCGAGCGAGCTCAAATTTTAGTATGTTATAGCTGGGCCTTAGAGCTTTCCATCAATACCAAACTTAAGGTCCCCCGACCCCCCTAACCCGAGCTATAATGGTCCAAAAAAAAATTCTTAAAATGGCCATAACTCCGGTTCTAATTGTCAGAATTTAAAAAATGAGGGCTTTTTGGAAAGCTCTCGTGAAATGCCACTTCTCCTTCTAACATCGCAAGTTCATAAAACCACCGCTAGGGGCGCTATTATTAAAAAGAAAATTTTTAAATCTTAAAAGTTAAATAACTCAAAAATTCCTTATGCAATCGGGCTGAAATTTTAGTATGTTGTAGCCGTTGATTATACCTATCAAACAAAAAAAACCTTAAGTCGATCCATAACCCCTGACCCGAGCTATAAGGGGTCAAAGTTCGAACATTGACCGGCCTCTATCTCCGGTTCTAATTAACATATCGACCTAAATTTTACCTTTTTGGTTTCGTCTCGATGAGCACTTTCAGATGGAAGTTCAAAAAGTCACCACAGGTGGCGCTGCGATAGCGTCAAAATTCATCGAAATTCAAAATCATTTTTCTCAAAAACGGCATTGTGCAAGTTAATCAAATTTTAGTATGTTGTAGTCCAGTCTAGGACGTTTCCAAAATGGTGCGTATGTGCGCTGTGGTTTCAATAGAACCGGAGATATGAGGGGTCAAAGTTCACGAAATTCAAAAAATCATATCTCCGGTTCTATGTGACCGATTTTGATGAATGAGGGCTTAAACGAAAGATCTCACCAAATGCTACAGCTTTCTAGAATATTTGAACTTCGTGGGACCAACACCAGGGGCGCCACAGTCGAAAAACCAATTTCAATATCACATAACCTCAATTATCTCGACTGTCGCTAAACCGATTTTGATGATTACTTCGACATAATTGTAGAGGACATTTGTCTCTACATTTCGTCCATACATCATTTTCCGCTCAGACTACGCTATCACTCCGATTTTGCCGTTTAAGTGTGAAAAAATTGATTTTTCCCATAATAACGCTTTGAAATCACTCAGATGCCAATTTGACTGCCTCTACTCCACCAACACACTTAAAATAGGGTTTTAAATGGAAAGTCCCACAAAATACAACAATTCTTTGATATAGTTGAAGTTCAACAAATGACTACTTGGGGCACTCTGGATGAAAAAACGAGTTAAGAAACAAAAAACCTCGATTATCTTGACTTCTGAGTAATCGATGAGATCATGTTCTATGGGAAAATTATAGAGAACATTCTGGTCTACATTTCATCCATATAACACTTTTCTGTCAGTTCATCCAAATCCTTGATATTTTGGTTTAAATGCAAAATTTGTACAATTTCACGAATTTGATTCAAGATAACTGAATGGCGTCTCCCAACTTCAGCTCTAAATCGAATTTGCATGCACTCCGAGTTAGCTCACGTTAAGAATCTCACCTACATAAGCCGGTTAGGATTATCTGTCCCTTTTATTTAAATATTTATTTTATTTTATTATTTTTTTCGACTTAGAGAGGAAAGTAGAACGCTCTTCGAACGTTCATGCCTTCGAATAATGTAAATATTCTTTTATTCTTCCTTAGAGACTTATATTTCTATTAAATATTAGTTAGCTTATTATCTGTTATATTGATAATTACAATAAATAAATAATAATTATTATTATTAATATAAAAATAAATAAAATAAATTTAAAAAGAATCACATTATTCGAAGGCAAGAAGGTTCGAAGGCAGAATATTTTCCCTTATCAAAGTTTTGATAATTTTTGAGAAGATGATTAAGAGAAATTTTTGTTGATTAATTCTTCTTCTTAGTGTGAAAATTTAAAAAAAAATACAGATTCTATAACTTCTAAAAGAAATGACGAACTGATGACAAATCGTAGCATAAAATTATAATGATTTTATACGGCATAGTTTGTTAATATAAGTTTTCTTCGAATTATACATTCCTTTAATACAATTTCACAACATTTCAAAATAAAATAGAAAATTTGTAAGATTTTCTACTTTAGCCGAAATTCGTTTGGGGAATGGCAAGGAGATTTTACCTATGAAACGAACTACCTGGGGAGATTTTCCAAAACTCACAATTTGATCATAAGGGTCCTGAATTCCAGTACTAAAATGCTGAGATTAGCAAAGTATGTAGATAAAAGAAAATCACATTATTCGAAGGCATGAACATTCACAGGGAGAGTAATTTCCTCTACATTTATTTAATGCATAATAACTGATAATAACCGTGGAGTATATTTCGAAAATTCGCTTTAAAATGAGGAATAAGCGTTCTTTTAAGATTAGGCTATTTTGAAATACGTTCTAATGGCTCCGGTACACCTTTTAGGTCAGGAAAATTTCATAAGATCATTTCCCTTTCTTCAGGGGCCCATCAACCCTAATAAAAAGTGAAGTTATTTTTTTCACTTTTCCTTGTAAAAATTTTGCAGATATTGCACCGCGACTTAAACAAATTTTCTCGTAGTTCTTCTATTATTTCGGCGAACATTATGAGGTATGCATTTTTAGATAGCTTTTAAAATGAACGATTTACTTGACGATTTCGACATCAGACTGATAAGTCAATTCTCTTTAGGAAAAAAACTTGCCAATATTCTTCAGTGCCTCTATGCAAAAATGTATGGAAAAATGAAATGTCGAGTGTCCCCTGCCTTTCTTACTTAAAAGTACAGTAGACTCTCGCTAATTCGGCTCTTTTAAGATCGGGCTACTTTTTAATTCGGGCAGCAGTTAAATTTGAAAAAAGTTTGTTGATATTTTTCAAGTTTGATAATGATTATCAAATGAAGTAAATAGGGGGAAGTGGGGCACTTTTGAAAGTGGGGTCCCTTTGAAAATGGGATTTTCACCTATTTTTAAAATAAAATTGAGCCTTAACGTGTTATAATGTTGCTGCACAAACAAACTGAGAAGCTAAATTACTTTTGATATGGCTCAATTCCACTTAAACATAGGAAAAAAAATCTCAATTTCAAAGATGCCCCACGTTCAAAGGTGCCCCACTTCCCCCTAATGCTCAAATTTGCCATGGTTTATCTTAGTTTTCCAAATAAATTCTTAAATTTCCAATAATATGAGTATGTAAACTCAGCTTGAGCATGCAGATGAATAAAAAATCGTTGCATTTCAAAAAGTTTGTCGCCCGAATTTCTCTCTAATTCGGGTGACATTTTGGTCCGAAATGCCCGAATTTGAGAGAGTCTACTGTATATCATATGCTTATCTTACTCCTTCCCAGTAACGAAAGAGTTTTGGGTTCGAAAAATTTTGACGGTGGCGACCCCCCAATTTGCACGCTTCTTCTTCTTCTTCTTTCGAACATCACACCAAATTAAATTTAGTTCAGTCTAATTTTGAGTTCGAAAGAGTGCGATAACTTATACAAATCTTTTAAGAAAGAAAGGGATGCGAATTTGGATTTCATGAATTCTTATCGATCTAAAAGACGTGCCGGAGGCATAAATAAATAAATTTTCCTTTGTGGTTCGTTTCTGCGATAAAATGTTTCTATAATCTGTCAAAATCCCACCAAATGAGTCTTGGCTAAAATAGAAAAGGGATTTGAGAAGGAAATAGCTCTATTAAACGAAATTCATTTCACTGCAAGATTTTTCGCAAAAAAACACATTTTACGTTACTTCTTAATTTTTTCACTATATTTTTTTTTGTTTGTTATCACTAATACTACTTAAAAAATTTCTTTTAATGCTTTATGTATAATAATATATAAAGAACAAATTCTGGAACTATTGGTAAAGCTAGGAACCAAAATTTTTCTATTTGGTGAAATCGCTGTTCTATTCTATCTTATTATATTCTATCTGTCTATAATTTGTATTTTATAATCTCAGAATAACAGAAAGAATTTTCTATATTTTATATATTTTTCGAAAATAATTATTTAATTTTTCATATGAAATTTAAACTGCCAAAACTAAAACTAAAATTATACTAAAATTAACTAGCGTATGGGCGAAATGCTCAAATGCCTCAAAGAGATAAGGGAAGGGTTTAAAGATCCACACACACACACACACACTCTGACTTCGAATACTTCACAATATTTCCAAATTCCTTTAATAAATGTGGAATGTGACCTATTTTTTTCAGAAAATCTGTGGCTTAGGATTAGCTAATAAGATTGAAAGATCAAATTAATATAAAAAATATGAGAAAATTATGATGTGTTTAAAGACAGAGAATGTGCAAAGCCTGAAAGCTTTCCCCTTTATTTCGAAACAAAATACCCTTGTTTAAATGCACCTTAAAAAGGTAGATTTCTTAGAAAGTCCGCGAAATCTGTTAATGTTTCTAAATTTTTCAGAAATCTCTTCTTCATTTTGTTCTCTCCTTACGATAACTGAATACATTTACGTTTATAACTTAATGCATCATGAGGTTCAATTTTTATAATTTCGTTTACATTCGCATTACCAAAAATTGCCTTCATTGAGTGCAAATATGCAACAGTTTGAGCAAACGATTTAATTAATTGCACTCGTCATGCTGGAGGCTTGAGTAAACAGCGTGAGTCTTTTGCATCAAAAGAGAACACTATTTCGATGCACTTGGTGTAATTGATTGCTGCCAAAGGGGCAGAAGAGTCAGTGGATCATTTTGGGAAATGACCCAGGCTCATCGATGAGTGAAAAAATCCACAGCGGCCTCCAGAAATTACAGAGCAAACTTACAGCAAAAGTGTTTGTACTTTTTCCCAAAAGACGCACGAGCTGCGTGTGCATTTGCCAAAAATTGGGCGCTCGAGCGTGGTTCTTTCCGCCTCCTCCCGGGAGCCAGGAAGATCATCAGAGTTGAGAAGGGAGGTGGGATTTCATTATGCTAATATAGGGAATTTTTTGGGGGCCAAAGAGATTGTGCACAATTCGCTCATTTTTGCCTCTAATTTAACTCAGTAAATTGCACATCTTTAGCCAGCCCTCGTTCGTTTAAGTGATTTTTAATTATTTAATACGCGTTGCAATTCTCACTGCTATTGCCTCTCGTTCGCACTCAATGAACCATGGTAATTTTGGTGTTTTTGCAAGAACAAGAAATGCTATATAAGTTATATTGCAAGGCAAAAATCATTTCCTTAAAGTTAGCTATTCATTCAGACACTTTATGCAGATGATATAACTAATAAACGAGAGAAGATGGTGAAAAATCTCCCGGTCATAGAGCAAAATTTTCTTAATTGCTTGAACGGTTTTATGGAGATTTTAACAAAGGTTTTAGGTTCTACAAAAACCCTAACTTCAAATTACTGAAATTTTCCATTAGACTTTGAAATAAAAAAACTATGGGGCCATGTTTACATCAAATGGCGTGTAATTAATTGATGTAATTCTTAATTGTTTTTCTTCCTTTTACTCAAAGAGTTGTTCAATGGCAAGATTAATTGCTGTATTACAATTTAAAAAAAGAATATGAAAGAAAATTGAGACAGTTTTTTACAGAAAATTTAAAAATAAAAATAGGGAGAACTGGGGCAGTAGTAAACAGGGGTAGTTGTAAACACTGTGATTTTTTTCATTAATTTCAAGACTCCAGAGTATAAAACCCATAAGCATTCATAGATACCATGGGGATGTATGTCCACAGATGAATTGGTCAATAAAATCCTAATACTTTAAAAATAAAAATCATTTTTCCTGAAAATGTTGATATTTCGATTATTTTCGTCATTTGTGTAAAATAATCGAAATGTAGCAATACCAGTTCTTTCCTACATCTTTTAAGATTATATTAATACATTTACTAGAGAAATTGAGATTCTCATTATTTTAAAAGAATTAATAATTGGTCAGAAAAACAGCATTTGGGGTAGATGTAAACAGGCAATTTTCCCGTAATTATAGATGTCGCGAGTGTAGAATGAATGGCAAAATAGTTTGTCTTCTTCTTCATTTTCGTTTGACAGCTGCATCTCATGGTGGGAAATTTTTCGTTGTTCAAGGGTGGAAAAAAGCGTGTTTACATCCTCCCCAGAAACTGTTTACTTCTACCCCAGGTATTTGTTAAAACAGAAAAATACACAGTGACACAAATTTTATTTTTATGGAAAACTCAATTGTTTTCCAGCATCCGCATTACCATCGATGAATTACCTATATCCAAGGGTAAAACATGAGCTTAAGAAATATTTTCCAAAAAAATCACTCTGTGCTTGGAAAATCACCTCAAATTCGCATCTATTGAAAATGTTTACAATTGCCCCAGTCTCCCCTATGTCCATCAAAAACGATACGACCAGATACTGTTAATTTTGCCGCCAATTATTAGTTTGTTATTCTATCTATAAACGTTCTATATCTGTTTTATTGTAATACAATATACTAGGGTAAATTAAGCTAATTCAAAACCTGCTTGAAATGGAAATATTTGGGTACTCCAAATGGAAACGTCACTGTTTTCATGATAAATACAGTACTAAATTATTATATTTATTATTTTCTATACCTCAGTTTCATTATTTAGTTAATTTTGCTACAAATAAAGCGAAAATCCATTCATATTATTGTTACGTTCATTTTTGAAAATGAACGTGAACATGCTGCATATGCTGCAT